>NC_034599.1:56027700-56039928 GCF_900095145.1 Mus pahari | reverse complement strand
CCCCTTGATCACTAATGGAGAAAATGCCCCACAGCTGGATCTCATGGAGGCATTTCCCCAACTGAAGCTCCTTTCTCTGTGATAACTTCAGCTTGTGTCAAGTTGACACACAAAACCAGCCAGTACACCCTGGGTATTGTGGGAATTCACATCCAGGAAAGAAAAGGAGAGGCGTGGGAGTTGCTTCCTTTCCCTCATCCTGGTAGCTGCAGAGTAGGCCAACCCAGGGAGCAACCAGTACTTGTGCAAGACTAAAGAGCTGGGAAGTGAGCACTTGTGCTCAACAGGCGTGTGTGTGTGTGTGTGTGTGTGTGTGAGAGAGAGAGAGAGAGAGAGAGAGAGAGAGAGAGAGAGAGAGAGAGAGAGAGCGCACAGGTAGGCAAGAATTTGCATCCCTGAGCATCTGTTCATGCACAGTTGAATAGGGTCAGCAGGCAGGTGTGTGTGTGTGTGTGTGTGTGTGTGTGTGTGTGTGTGCGTGTGTAGATACAGGGACACAGATGCTAGTGTACTCTTAGGTCCTTATGAATGCATGCCTGCACACATATGTGTTCCTAGGCTCCTATCACTCTGGAACCCTCCAAGAGTGACTGGCCTTTTTTTTTTTTTTTCTTTCATATCCATTTGCTCCATGATGCTCTGAACCAAGGAGTTCAATCATGAAAGCTAATCGAGTGTTCACCAACCTACTGTGGAACAGTTGAGCCATACACAGGTGAACCTCTTAAGCACAGAAGAGGCTTAGTTTTGGTTCTGGAGCTGACCCTTGCTTGGCTCTGGCCCTGGTCTGCCCACCAGAAAAGCAAGACCCTTAATTCCCCTGTGCCATAGTTGCTTCATCTGGCAAATGGAGGCAGGAACATGCCCCAGTAGACTGGACTGAGGGGTTGTATGCAGCAGGCACTTGATATAACACTAAGAGGTGGCTTCTTTAGAGGAACTAAGAACTATGCATATATACCTGCGTGTATGTATGTGCTCACAGGGTCTCCCAGGACCTTACACAGGTAACAGAGAACCTGGGCATGGCCAGCATGAATGGTCAAAGGTGACAAAGGTCAAATTAGCTGTTACTATGGTGGGTCAGAACCATGGCCCACGTCCCCACCTAAGTTCCACTACCAACTAGCCAGGTTAACATGGAGCCTCGTGGCTCTCCCCACTCTCTGTGCCAGGCCCCATCTCTATAGCTATCTCATGTCTTGAGAAGAAAACAATTTCTACCCAGGGCCCCCATCTAATTAGAGAGAACTGGAGAGACTTGGAGCTGAACCCTGCTGAGAACGTCTGTCCAGTGACTAACACAAGCTGTCCCTAGCTCTTGGTACTTCATTCCTGATAGGAACAGTCACTTCCAAGGTCACATGACCAGTGCGTCCAAGCTGTTGCCTCCAGACCCTGGAGGGCAACCCCTCTGAAATCCTTCCTCAAGACACTGAAAGTGTGTGGGAACAGGGAGCTGTAGGACTGGGAGGAGCCATCCTGGAACAAAAGTGGGCGTTTCTAAACCAGGGAACTCTCATCCTGAGATTGACAGGAGTAGGACCACTCCCCTCCATGCCCCGGACCTGCATGTCCTTGCACATGTAGTCCTATGACCCCTGTCTCCCCCCCCCCCCCGCCAGAGGAGGCCATGTAGCCAGTAGCCAGGTTAAACTTCCTTTCACCTTATAAGGTCATGTCCAGCAGTACCTCCTCATGCAAATGAGGCATCTGCAACACCCTGTCCCTGGCCAATGATGTACACTCACCCATAGCCCCTACTCACCCATCAAGGGATTAAATAGCCCATCATCCCTCCCCAGTGAACAGAAGCAGTTCTCTGAAGCTGCTCCTTGCCTGCGCACTCACCGCTGGCCAAGATCATGCCTGCACCCACCCGCTCCGGTTAAACTGCCCTCCCTCCGGTTCAGCCTGGGATGAAATGAGCCTGGCTACTCCAAGGAAGACTCAGATACAGGGTGGCAAAGATGGAGTCTGCATTCTGTGCCATGTACTATCAAATAAATGGAAATGAGTTCATGGGCTTCAAGGAGAGGTGGGCAAGGAAGTCCGGCATGCTGGTGCCACCTGTGAGCTGCAGCCGGGACCACTTTGCCCACGTGTGCATCAGACAGTGTGATGTCCTTCTCCTAAAGAGTGACTCAGACTCAACAAAAAATTCTTATATTTTTAATTTCCAGTTGCCTAATGTCTTCCTGGTTTTGAGTCTTAACCACAGGAAAGGTAATGTCATTCATTAGCGACCTGTGCACATAATGATCTCAGGCCTTCAGCCAAATGAGAGACGCCATTGACAGCACACCACTTGCCTTGTGAGCATGAGCCTTGGAAGCATGCCCTGGCTTCAGTGTGGAAGATAGAAGGGCTGAGTCCTAGGTCCCACTTTGCCCTGAGCCACTAAATTCCCACCTTGACTTCCTCAACTCCAGGGCAGACATATTGCCAGCCAGCCTAACTATAACACAGAATTCTCCAAAAGGAGAACCATCTCTTAACCAGAGGTGCAGCAGAGCCGAGCCAGCAGGAACTTGTAGAACTTAAAGGGGCTGGAGAGATAGTTCAATGGTTAAAAACGGTTCCTGCTTTTCCAGAAAACCCAAATTCAGTTCCCATTACTTGCATTGGGCAGCTCACAACCACCTGGGACTCTAGCTCTGGAAAGTCTCTTTCTTCTCACCTTGAGGGCACTACACTTATAAGCACACATCACACACACACACACACACACACACACACACACGTAACTTAAAAATAAAATACATGTTTAAAAAGAACCTTAAGAGGAGAAACAAACCTTTCTTTTGTTAAAACATTTCATCATCATCATTATCATTATTATTGTTATTATTATTACTATTACATTACAATATTGAGGTTTTGAAGATAGGGCCTCATGTACACTAGGCAAGTATTCTATTATTGAACTACATATTCAGTTTCTTGAGTCTTAACTCTGATCAGCAACCTGCTCACTGCTAGGTCTTGAAGAAGCCATTTCCTGAGCCTTCCTCTCCAGCGAGAAGATAATGCCTGTCCTAGGGCACTGGAATTAAAGAAGCAAGGGATGTTACTCAGGGATTCTCCCTCCTTTCTTGGAGAGCTACTGAAGGTGATGTGCCCCTGATGGTGGGAAGGATACAGGGTTCTCAGGTAACCAGCCTCCAGGATGGGCCTGGCACCCGCTGGAGCTGGTGATGCCCTACCTACAGTCCTCACCCACTGAGCACCCTGACTTTTGTAAGTGAAAGAAGGTCGGGGTGACTTCCAAGGGTCATTCACATGAGACACGGCTGCTTTAGTCCCAGTTCTCCGGATCAGTGGTTGTGGGAGAGAAGCTAGTCACCATGTTGTGAGGATACCCAAGCTGTCTGGGGAGGATGCTCTATGAACTGAGTCCTTCTGCCAAAGCCAGCACAGCTTGCCAGCTGTGTAAATCCCATCTTAGGTAAACCCTGAGTCTCAGTCAAGCCTCAGAGAATAGACGCCTTCGTGACACCTGGACCCGAAACACTTGGAACAGCTCAGCTACTTCTGACAGACACCATGCTGAGTGACTCACAGTCTCAGCTTTGTGGACCAGTTTCAACACAGGTCACTGAAGAAGGTACTGTATGTGCCACACAGGTAGGTGCAGTGGCATGCCCAGATGTGGCCGGCACACAGCTGCCTCCAGTAATCACAATGGTGGGAAGTCTGTGGGTGATGGGTTCTGCCTTACTGGTCCTTTGTGCTGGTTTGTGCTGGTGGGAGTTGAGCTCAGGGCTATGTGCATGGTAAGCCAACGCTCTGACACTGACACACATCTCTAGCCCTTAACTGTTGCTTTAAGCTGCTATGCTTTGGGGATAAATTGTTATACAGCGATAGGTGATCTTAGCAGATGCAAATTCTGCCCTTTCAAAGCTGCTTTTAGAGCAGCGATTCTCAACCTGTGGGTCCCAATTACTTCGTGTGTGTGTGTGTGTGTGTGTGTGTGTGTGTGTGTCCCATAAATCAGACATCCTGCATATCAGATATTTTCATTATAATTCATAACATTAGCAAAATTACAGCTATGAAGAAGCAACAAAATAACTTTATGGCTGGAGGGTCACCACAACATGAGGGATGGTATTAAAGGGTCGCAGCATTAGGAGGGTTGAGAGCCACTGTTTCAGAAGAATGGAGAACGTAGGCAGATGGCCATGATAAGGAGGTATAGTCAGAAACCAGTGTCCCCTAGCTTTCTGCAGGAGGCAGATCATCTCTGTTGTCACTGCTTGCAGAGGCCTGGGAGGTGAGAAAGGGTCCTGAAAGCAGACTCCATGGGAAGGGCTGTGCTTACGCCAAGGGTGGTATGATTCCCAGGGTCTGTGGCAAGGCAGAATGAGTTAAAGTGCTTGCCCACTTCCGATGGGCACAGCATAACATGGGACCCTGGGTGGACTGGCACACAGATTTACAAAGACCCAGGGCTCCTGCTTTACTGTGCTTTTTAAGAGGAGGAAATGGGCTCTTTTGCTCTCCTAACGGCCCTGGCTGCTCCCTGATTTTCACAGGTAATGGGGCAGGAAATTGCCCACAGTGAATGAGCGAGACCTGTTACCTGTGGGTGGAAATGGGTAATGAGAATTTAAACCCAGGCACATCACCGGATCACATTAGGGAGCCAGCTAGCAAAAATGATTAGGAGGGTTTTAATATGCGCCGATTGGATGGATATCAATCCCTGCAGCGACCTCAGGCTCATTAGCCTAGCGTCCTGCACAGGCAATCAGTCATTTGTGCTTGCGCAGTGGCCTCCATCCCAGAACTCTCGAGAGGCGCCCAGAACCTGGATATGGGGGCGGGGGAATCATATACTATTTGGCACGGTGCACTCAGCTGTCCTTAAGTATGATTCAGATGACCTGTCAGACCTGTCCTTCTGACCGGTCTAACCTTCCCACCTCTCTCAGCATATGAGCCTAGGGCTAAGCCACCCGTCGCTATACCTGCCCATTTCTCTTTCTTGACTATTAGGAGTTGGTGCATCCTTATGGATAAAGCACCGGACCCCCAGTCAGAGCTCCAGGGCCCTGCAGCTGGCCCACTGCCTGCGACCAGGTTCTAGAGGCATGTCTCTTCCAAGACCTCTTGTCTGGGCAAATTCTCTTCCGGTTGTTGATTGTTCACCACCTGTGAAATGTCCCCACATGTCCCAGAGTGAGCTCCTTTCTGTTGTCAACTTGACAAAAATCTGGAATCACCTGGGAGCCAGACCTCTTAGTATGTCTATGGGAGATTTTCTTGATTATGTCGAAGTGAGAAGATCACCCACTATGGGTGGCGTCATCCCCTGGCTAGGATCCTGGGCTGTGCAATAGGGCAGCAGTATATTCATCTCTCTCTGCTTCCTGTTGGAAATGTGGTGTGACCAGCTGCTTCAGGCTTCCTCCGGCTTGACGTCATCCTTGACCTATGAGCATAAACCTATTCTTAAGTTACTTGTCAGAATATTGTCTCTGCAATGGTAACTCACCATCTTCTCTATTTGTGTTCATTTTGGTGCTTTCTTCCTTACATATCCCCAGTCAATGATAGTATCTTGTTTCTGAAAATACACAATCCAAGATTTTCTTTTTAAAGCAAAGAAAAATGAAAAGTCTGGGATAGAAGCTGGAGAGAGGACTCAGTTGGTAACGTGCTCACTGTGCAAGCATGAAGACCTCAGTTATATCCCCAGAACCCATGTTTTTAAGAAGTCTGGTATGGATTTCTAATTGCAGAGCCTGAGAAGCAGAGGCAGGCAGATCCCTGAGGTTCTACTCCTACTCCGAGTTAATGGGAGGTCCTGGCTCAAAGGACAAGCCAATGCTTCCAAGGAACAGCCTAGATTGTCCTGTAGTCTCTAATGCATGTATATGCAAATGCACACACACACACACACACACACACACACACACACACACACACACACACGAGGAGGAGCGGGGGAAGGCCTTGATCTATGGCCATCCCTGATCCTTGTCTTACATTTCCTACCCACTGTCTCTTTGTTCACTTCCTTAGGCCCTGCTTTCCATACCTCATCTTTCTGTTTCCCAATCACCAGGGACTCTACTAAGCATCAAAGCTCTTCATAAACCCAGCCAGGCAGCCTGACCTCTGAGCTAACCTCCAACACCCCAGCCAGGCAGCCTGACCTCTGAGCTAACCTCCAACACCCCAGCCAGGCAGCCTGACCTCTGAGCTAACCTCTAACACCCCAGCCAGGCAGCCTGACCTCTGAGCTAACCTCCAGCACATGGCCTCAGCTGTGACTGCCACCAACCCTAGTCAAACTGCTGGCTCTGTAACCTCCCCCCCCATCTATTTTGAACAATCCCTGTGCCCCCTCCACCACCAGCCCAGCTTCCTGCATCCCTTCTAGTAGACCCACCCCCTCTCTGGGATCCTGCAGGCCCTTGTTCAGCTGTCCTCCTGGGACATTAACCCTGCTTCATACCCATCCCTTCTTGTGTTGAGAGCCTCTTCTTCATTCTCTTTCCAGCACCCTCATGGAGTCTTGAAGCACTGTAACCCTTTTAGTGCTGGAGCATGCCTAGTTCTGTGTAACTAAACAGCTAAGGTTTCTTTTTATCTGGTGACTCAAGGCTGGGTTTCTACCCTTCAGGTCTTCCTTGGGGAGCATTCTAGTAACTCTGAATCCATAGAATTTAGAAATAAGAAGAGCTGGGGGGCGGGGTCCTGTCTAAATTCTCCAGATGAAGAGCCAGGCTGTGTCCTCCCAACATATTCACAAGGCCTGACCAGAGGCAGCAAGCAACACTTGCTGCTTTCTGGAGCACAAACAGTCCATACAAAACTAATCCTAAAACGTCGGTTGTTTAGCTGCAGGCATTAATTAGCACAGCTGGAGTTGGGTCATTTGCCATTGGCCTTTGGACACATCCTTTAACCTACGTCTGGGTGTTCATGTCATTTCTTGCTCTTGCTCCTGTCTGTCTTTGGTTTAGTTTTGTCTGCAGAGCTTCAGTAGCTCCAGCGGCTCCAGGTTTAGACAAGAAGGGCAAACGAATAGTATCTTACACCTGACCCCAGAGCCCAGCAAATCCATGCTTCCCAGCAGCGCCCACTTGTAAGAGAGGGCACAGTGAGACTGTTGAATGGGACCATTCTTTGGGTAGAAAAAGCAGTTCAGTGAAGGAACAAATTACCCAGCCTGCCTTGAGACTAGAGAACAGCCGCTTGGAGTGAAGGCAGGGGATTTTCCATGGTAGCAAGGTGAGGGGTCTCGTCTGATGCAGGTAATTTACATTAACCGGGAACTAGATGCCCTGTGGGATGCAATTGACCATTGGGGCAGATAAGGGAAGTAGTGCTTTTCCTGGTAAACAAAAGCCCACCTTAAGAGATGCCCAATGAATGTTGACTTTGGGCTTCTGTTTACCCAATGACAATCATGTTTACCTGGTCAGAGTCCTGTGTAGGACACTGTCACCAGCATTATCATTTTGGGGGCCCACTTTCACTTCTCACTGGGGCTCCCCTCCCCACCTGCCCTCCTTTCCTCTGCTGCCCTTGGCCGGTCATTTCAGATCCTGCCTGTTTATAGTTTAGTTAGGGAAAACCCAGGCTGTTTGGCCTCTTCCCCCACAAGCTGGATGAGGCTGGGGTCCCTTCCAACAGGATATCCATAGAGAGCCACAGGGTTGAGATCCAGTAGGGACTACGACCTTCTGGAAGACCTCAAGATGATGAGGAAGCCACAGAGGGCAACATACCTGGCAGCATCCCTCCCCAAGAGACAGCTTCCCTGCCCCAGATCCATCACTATTACATGCAGCCTCCAGACTTCCATACCAAGCCCCTTCTTGTCCCTGCTCCTGCCCCAACTAGTTCTGCTGTGTATCTGCACCAGCTTCAGAGGGCTGCAGTGCCTCCTGTGGGGATAGAAGATGCCCTGTTTGCAGATATGAGGGGGACAGAAATCTGTGGACACAGAACAAGAGGAAGGTCTAGGCAGATTGAAACCTAGAAGTGCTTTCCGGGGGAGGGGTCCCAGTACATTCCCAAGCTGCTTATAGGCTGGTGGCTGGAGCTCAGCACACTAGCTCTGAGGGTCTTTATTCTGATTAAAATGGCTGTCCATGACTAATGCATGGCATGAAAGGCACTGGATACATTCTGAAACAGAGCCCAACATCCAGAAACACGGAAGGCTATCAATTATTGATCCTCAGGCCTGAGAGGTTGCTCCATGGGAAGAAGCAGCCCTGAGATCATTTCCTATGCGGAGCTCCCAAACCCTCGGGGAACACTGTCTGTGGGGCCGGAGCTGAGCAGGAGGCAAGCTCAGCAGTGCCCCCAAGGGTCTACTTTCCGTGCCTTTCACAAGAGCTAGATCCCTAGCTAGAGACCTGTCTAAAGCCAAATGATCGTTTTTTTTCTTTTTAACAGAATTGTCATTTACTAAAAGGAGCACCCACCGAGCAGCTACCCGACCTTCCTAATGGAAGCACCTCAAGAAATTTCCATTGTAACTCCGCCCAGGCTTTGAGAGCAAGAAAAACTGGGTGCTGGAAAGGGAGCAGACACCACCCTGTCCTTATTTATGATGAGGAGTGTTTTATGTATACGAGAAGCCGGCCATAATTTGCTTATAAATAATTGACTTCTCCTAGATTGAAATCTCTAGAGGGGCTCCGGGTGTATTCGCAAGCCAGCGCTTCTGCCCACGAAGTGCATTAGGCCCTTTCAAACCTGTCTTATCTCAGCCCCCAACGCACGAAGAGTGATTCCCCCCCTTCATCCCCTGTAATAACCTTCAACTAACCTTTAAACTGGAGTGAATAATTTAAATCTTATTTTCATATCAATGGAGGAGTCAAGCCAAGCAATTATCTTTTATCTGTGTACTCTGTCGTCAGGGCGGCGGGCATAATCAAGTTTTCCCCAGCGAGCCAGATGAGAGAGAGGACTGAGGAAGTGAGAGATGTTATCTGAAGACATTAACGCAACAATGAATTATTCAATAATGAGTACAAGATCTGTCATAACACACAGGCGCAACCACACACACACACACACACACACACACACACACACACACTCTACATCTGCCGAGTATTCCAGGCAGGCCAGGGCTGGCAGTCTGGGGGAGGGGTGGCAGTTAGGGGTCTGGGCTAAGCATGACAAATCGGCTGATGATCTGCTCAATTAGGGCAGAGAGCAGGTGTGCCTGTCAGGAGGGTGCGTGGGTCAGGAGGGCTGTGCGGTGGGCCAACAACACAGGGAGGGAAAGACTTATCGTTCATGTAACAGTCATTTAGAGCCGCTCAGTCTATGATTTTTTTTTTTTTTTTTTTACAAAAGGGGTGGGCCAGCAAGGAGAGAGAAGGAATTTTTTTTTTTTTAGAAAAATAATAATAAAAAGTAAGGGAAGGTTGAAATTCCCCACGGTGCTCATTAAAATTCTACCGCATGCGATTCCTCCCTGGGTCCCCCTGGACTGCCCGTGATCATTTTTATTAATTCATAAAATATCGCACCGGAGATTGAGGTTGATGATTAGTGGAGCCGACAGAGGGGCTGCTGTGGTCTCCATCGGATCTCAGCTAGTGAAATCCACCCTCCTACTGTTTCCTCGGCAGCCACACTGGGCTGGGAGGGGCAGGCCAAGGGACCCATGTGTCTGGCTGCTTGTCACAAGGCTGTCTCCCTGGCTTTGGCAGATACGTGCTGGCCCTGTCTCTCGGTTCTGGGGAAAGCCCTCCTTGAGGCAGGTTGTCCCTTAACCTCCCTGGGACGTGTGCTGTGTGGCAACCTGGAGAAGCAGTCGGAGGTGTTCCAATGAGCTCGCCTGGCTGGGCAGGTGCCGGAGCTTTGAACCAGGGCTCCAGGACACATCCAGACTCTTTTGGGATCACCCATGTTCCCATCTCTTCCTCTTCCCAGAAATCTAGTCGGTGGCTGTGGACCAATTCCATCTCAAGCTGCCTGTGTCATTGCTGCCAGGAACAGGTGAGGGAAGAAAGCTGTCAGGGTCTCCAGGCCTGCCAGGTGGGTGGGTCCAAGAGAAAGAGGTTGCTGAGACAAAGTCTTTGTTCAGTTGATGGCCTTGACCTCACAGAGCAGCTGTGCCTTTTCTGTCTATCCCCCTCCCTCTCTCCTTCTCTCCCTCTCTCCCTCTCTCCCTCTCTCCTCTCCCTCTCTCCCTCTCTCGATCCCTCCTTCCCTTCTTTCCTCCTTCTGTCTCCCTCTGTCTCTCTGCTTCTGTCTCTGTGTCTGTCTGTCTGTCTGTCTGTGAAGGCGCCCCTATGAATACAAGCAGGAATGCCAGAGGCCAGAGGATACCATTAGACATTTCCTGTAGGACGTATGGCCAACCTGACTGAGACCAGGGTATCTTGGCTTTACCGATTAGGCAAAAGCTGTTTGACCAGCAAGCTCCAGGGCTGCTCCTGTCCCCAGGGCTGGGGTTACAAGCATGTGCTGCCATGCCTGGCTGTTCCATGGGTGCTGGGGATGGCACAGGGGTCCTTGTGCGTGTGCAGCAGGCACTTGACGGGCTGCACCACCCTCCCAGCCCGCCTTCCTCTCTTCTCCCTGTTCACTGACAGTGGGGGTCTGCATTTGTCCATAACACAAGGCCAGAAGATCTTTTACACAAAAATAATCCTCAAGGCCCCACCCCAGAGATTCAGATCTCACTGGTCTGGGCTGAGACATGGACATTCTTTTAGCCAGAGATGTTCAAGTGCTTTGAATGCTGCGAAATGTATGACTGTACTGAAACCATAGCATTCCCCCCTCCCCCATAATCCAACCAGCAATGAAAGGAGGTGGTGCTGGGGGTGTGGCTCAGCTGGGAAAGCGGTTGCATGAAGCCCTAGGCCCTATCCAAATCAGCATACTGTAAAACACATCTTCATTCCCAGCTTTCAGGAGGTAAAGGATGTTCAAGGTCATCCTCGGCTACATAGGAAGTTTAAGGCTAGCCTGGGCTATGTGAAACTTACCCTTTCAACAAAAGGTGGAATGGATTACTTTAAAATAGTCATGATTTTGTTTATTTTCAGATGGGCACAGAGTTCAGGGTAATTTCATAAATCAATGAAATACTCAAGTTTTTTTTTCTTAGAAAATAGCAACACTGCGTACAATCTGGAAAGATATCTATGTGCTAAACTCAGACTCCCTTCTCTTTTCAGCTCACGTGGACACCAGGCTTGCTCCACATGCATTTTGCATTGAGTGTTATTTGTATAGCTTCTACTGGGATCATTTGAGAACTCCAAGCTCCTGAATCTAAAGGCAGCAGACAAAGGCGGTTTTCATCTTGTAAGTTGGTTTTTTAAGAAAAGGCCTTGCTTCTCCTGAGAAAGTCATTTAATTTTAGACTTATTGACAGTGTGGGTTATAAAACTGACTGGGAAACTCAGAGCCAAACTGGCTGCTTCTCCCAATAAGGCTGTACTGCATACAGTATAGAGAGCCACCTTCACCTCCCTTTTATTTGCTTTAGGGTACAATCACATAAATATGTATGGAGAAGATGAAGATACGAGATAAATAATAAAGATGAGAGTACCCTGTTGGCTACCACCTTCCAACTCCTAGACCAGGCGGCAGCACAGGACTGGGACAGGCCTGGAGTGACCCAGAGAAGCAGTATGAGACTGCTAACCACAAGACTGGACACGACCCTGGACTTAGCTTCCTTTCTATTGCTGTGACAAAACCCCATGACTGAGGTAACTTCTAGAAGGAAGCGTTGATTTGGCTCATGGCTCTGTTATGCTGAGTGAGGGTGCCAGTGAATAGCACGGTGGCAGGAAGTGAATGTTGACAGCTCATACTGGAACCTGTAAGCACAAAACAGAGAGAGCAGATTGGGAGTAAAACAGGGGTTTAAGCTCCTAAAGCCCTCCAGCAGTGACATGCCTTCTCCAGCAGTGACATACCCCCTAAGCCTCCACAACTAGCCACCAACTTAGGGTCAGTGTTCAAATGTGTAAACCTGTGGGGACATTCTCATTGAGGCCACTAGACCCAGGTAAAGGTCTTTAAGTTAACAATCAGTGCAGGGCCTTCTAGGTGGCCCTAAAGTGCAAGTGCAGGTAAAGGCACTTGCCACCAAACCTGATGACCTCCGTTCAATCCCTGGGACCCAGATGGTAGGAGGAGAGAACGAACTCCCATAAGTTGACCTTTGATCTCTCTCTCTCTCTCTCTCTCTCTCTCTCTCTCTCTCTCTCTCTC
>NC_034599.1:55959571-56027270 GCF_900095145.1 Mus pahari | reverse complement strand
CTCTCTCTCTCTCTCTCTCTCTCTCTCTCTCTCTCTCTCTCTCACACA
This sequence comes from Mus pahari, assembly GCF_900095145.1. Taxonomy (NCBI): domain Eukaryota; kingdom Metazoa; phylum Chordata; class Mammalia; order Rodentia; family Muridae; genus Mus; species Mus pahari. The sequence continues at coordinate 56,027,222 of NC_034599.1, read as the reverse complement.
CACACACACACACACACACACACACACATACACGATCTCTTACAAGTATGTTCCTAACAGTTCTATTTGCAATAGGCTCCAACTGGAAACAAACCCATTTCTTCTTAAAGTTGAATCAATAGAAAATTGTGATAAATCTATGCAATAGAATGTTCAGGAATAAAAAAGAATAAATCCTTGTAAATGAAACTGCACTGATGACTCTCAAAAGATCATGCTGAGCAAAATTCATTTATGAGAAAATACGTACTTCACTGGTCTTTATACGTTGAAGTTTAGACAGACCAAATTCTGTCATATGGTATCAGTCACTGTTTTTCTTTGTGCTGATAAAATGTCTGAGAGAAGCAGGAAGGGTTGACTCTAGACCACAGTTTGAGGGTACACACAGTTCACCACGGAGGGTAGACATGGCGGCAGGCATGAGGCGGCTGGGCACAGAGAGAGACGAGGGCTGCTGACCAGCTTGCCGTCTCCCCTCTCCTTCAGGTTGGAACCCAGCCGGGGGCATGGTGGTGTAATGTGTGTCCTTGCTGCCTCAGTTAACTTAATCCAGAAACTCCCTCAAAGACATGCCTTGCTTCCAGAGTCACTCTAAGCCATGTCAAGCTGACAATGAAGACCAGCTGTCACAGTCTGAGTTGGTGGCTTCCCGGGTTTGGAAGTAGAGGGGGATTAACAGCAAAGGGTCACAAGGAAATTTTTCAGGGAGAGAAATGTTCTGTGGGTGGTTATAGTAACAGTAGTTGGTGTGTGTGTGTGTGTGTGTGTGTGTGTGTGTGTGTGTGTGTATTTAACAGTGGTGATATGTACACACAGTCAGGAGTCAACAACTACATTTGAAATGTGTGAATTTTACACATGGAAAGTACACTTCAATACAGGTATAATTTGGTTAACAATAAAGGGCTGACATCATGGGTAAAGGGGTTTCCCACAAAGCCTGAGAACTGTGCTCTACCTCTGGGACCCACGGGATAGAAAAAAGAGTAGTAATTCTTGGGAGTTGTCTTTTGACTTCCACCCAGCAGAGGAGTGTGTGTGTGTGTGTGTGTGTGTGTGTGAGAGAGAGAGAGAGAGAGAGAGAGAGAGAGAGAGAGAGAGAGAGAGAGAGAATAAATCTAAAAAATACTATAGTCAAAACAAAATTTATTATTTGGGCACTCAGTTTTCAGCTCAAAGGTTGGAAAGACAGCGTCACAGTTAGTGACCATTACAAAAACAAATTTTTATGTGTATGATGTGTGTGGGTGTGTCTGTGCACCGTGTATGCCAGAAGAGTGCATCAAATCCCTTGGAACTGGAACTACAGAGGGGTGTGAGCTACCATGTGGGTGCTGGGGATAGAATCTGGGTCCCTGGAAGAGCACTCAGTGCTCTTAACTGAAGAACCACCTCTTCCAGCACCTGGTAGCCATTTTTTAGAAAGTGACCACAAAAATAAATCCCCATCAGCAAGCAAGATTCACTTGCATGCACCTACACAAGAGGAGAGCCAGTTATTAATAAGATTAACTTATGTGTACCCACATGAAACGAGAGCCAGCTATTAGTAAGCTAACTTGTGTGCATGTTAATATTATTTCTGTGAAAAAAAGCACATATGTTCTTAAATGCAGTCAATAAATAAATCAAGGGAGTACACAGATGCATCCACCGAGGACTTCCCTGGGAAGGAACTGGTGTCGCAAAGGGGGAGACCCCACGAGAACTTTAATCTCATGCTTTCTTCAAGCTATCTCATCTTTTTTATTTAGTTTTGGAATTAAAAGTTTCAAAATCAAAATCAGTTCATCCCACTCCTTTGTTCCAAGCCACTCTCCGAGTCATCTCTGCTCACGAGAGCACGGTTCTTAGTTTAGCAGGCAGAGCGCTCTGTGCTCCGCTTCAGTATAGCAGCCTGCTCAGTCTCCACGGGGCACAGTTTCCACGGGGATCTCCTGGTTCCTTCTCACAGCCTCCTGTGAAGTGAGCCCGGAAGACCTCCCTGCCGCTGCAGCCCTAGCACCAGACACAGAGTCTGGCCCATGGTGAGTGCCCCAGCATTAATAGCAGAGTTACCAGAACACCTCTCATCACTTTCTATTACCAACCCCGATTCTGAGTAATCTCATCTTTCTGATCCACTGACCCTGTGAGGGCGCAACTGTTAAATGAGGAAATGGGAAGAGAGAATAAGATGCAAGGATGATAGAGACACCAGCCCTGCCCTGCGACTGTGGAAGCTGAAGGTCTTAAATATGGGAAAGAGAGCTTCCTAACCAGGCCATGTCTCCGTGGGCATCTGCCAAGCACTACGTGGCTAGAGCGGGTCACACAGGATGACCTGGGGCTTGTGTGGCCAGGCTTTCTTGTTTGCTCTGACATTCTCCCTTGTCCTGCATTTCTAAAGACCCCCTGTGAGGCCTCTAGCCATTAAGATCTCTGGATATTTTCCACAGGCTTCTCTTCTTTCCTCCTTAAATACAATTCCAGAATCTTCTTTGTCCCTATTCCAAACTCTATTGCCAAATCTAGACTCTGGGAGAATAACACTTAACCCAAGGGCATCTTTGCTTAGAGTGACTTTCCCATGGCAGTGAGCAGAGATTTCTGCATGTCTGTCCATTCTCCTGTTTTCTCCATGGATACAAGGTATAACTGACCACAGCAGCTCACAGTGCTAACCACTGAGCACCAGCACTTGATGAGCTGAATTGTGTGGCTAGCTTGCTACCACCAGGCCCCAAGTCCTGAGCCCCAAAAGGAAAGGAAGAAGGTAAATGCTTTCCCCGTATACATCCTTCCTCAGTTGAAAGGCGGAGAGCTTCCAGACCACAATTGAAGTGATGGCCTTAGCCCAATATAGGCAAAAGGTCCTCAGCTAGGGCCTACGTCTTGAGCTGCGCTGGCTGACTGCTGCTTCTAGGCAGCTCTTCTCACTACTCCAGACCATACCCCTGGGAATACTAAGGAAGAAGGATTGTGGGAATGTCATGGAGATGTACAGACAGAGGCGGGAGGAAGGTTTAAAGACTTAGTGATTTATGGACATAGAAATCTAGGTGCTCAGGAGGAAGACGTTTAATAAATCCATCTCCCTCAGTACTACACAAGACCTGATTAGAAGCTGTCCCTCCAGAGAAGTATGGGGCAGGGACCACCTGGGGGCTAGATTGCTAGGGATCAAATGAAGAGCAGTCTCAGGCAGGAGGCACAACAGGGCCGGGTGGGGAGCCTGGGAAAATGACCAAGAACGGGACATCAGGACTAGAACATGTTAGTGACAGGAAGCAACTCAGTCTTTCACATAACACTGTGACAGACAGAAGAACACAGTGGAAGTTAATTATTGCCTCTTCCGGTGCAGTATCTCCCCCTGAAGCCTCCCACCCCTTCAGAGGACAAGTGTGCGGAAGCCCACAGTGGGCCCCTGTGACAGCCAGCCCCAGAGCCCAGGCAAACCAAGCACCAGGCTGAGCAGGCATGGGCACCTGCTTGTCATGTCTTATTTACCGTGAGCAGTAAAACAAGGGCTCTCGCCATTCCTACCTGTTGGGTGTGAAACAGAACCCACAATGTTGAATGACTTACCCAAGGTCACACGGCCAGCCAGAGAGGAGGTGCTGACTCAGATGCATTCAGGTGTGTTGGAGAGGCACGTTCCCCACGTGACCATGTCTGAAAGGTGAAAGGCCCAGGTAGGAATCAAGAAGGTGATAGTACAAATGTGCAGATTGGCAGCCTAGACAGGCTTGAGGGACATCTAACCCAGCAAGGTCATGAATGTTAGCATCGTAAGGGCAAGGCAGAGCACAGTTGCTTATATTCTCATATCGGCTCTTTTGAAAAGGGACTAAAAAGTTCAGAAAGGTATGGGATGAGGTAGGGGATTCGTTGCCAGTGATTCTCGGTCCCCATCCCACATCTGCTGTCCCCGCATTGAAGCACGTAGCTTACACAGACAGCACCGTTACCTCCTACCTCTGAACAGAGTTGGAACCGCTCACCAAAGACTCGCCCATGTCTTTACATGGGTTGACCTGTTCCTGAGATACAGGGTCCAAAGGCAGCTGTCTATGCAAGTTCACAAATGGCTCCCAAGGGGTCTTGGCTGGACTTAGGGCCCTACATCTGACTGGTGGTTGAACATGACACACATTTACAACATGGAGGGAGATGGCAGGACATCACACTCTCAACACTGTGACAAGGCGGTGTCAGACGCCAGGCACAGCCTCAGTATTCACCCCAAACCCAACTTGGTCTTGGAACAGACAAGAGCATCTCATCCTTGAGATCAGCCCCGTCCTCCCAGACCTCCCTTCCCAGTTTCTTAAAGACTGGTCTCCATGCCAACTTAAATATTGCATTTGGTTGGGAGAGAAGAAACCGCAAGCCCAGAATGGAAGTCAAATTATTCCACAAATATTGCTTATTTAAATAACATTTTTAAAAATACATCATGTTCAGTGGTGAAGAACTACTAAATTATTGAATTCCCCGAAGCATCCTACAGGCTTTCAAGTGGCTCATGAAGCCCTATAAAAGAACGTGATAAATAGTCAAAAAGGAATGCTGGGCTCCACGTCAGGATGCCTGGATGAGCCAACGTAAAACATCTTCATGTAAGCTTTCCACTTAAACCGGCGATTAAACAGATTAAACAGATGATTAAACAAATAAAGATTAATGAAACAAGTAAAGTAATCAAATCTGTATGGATGTATAAACGAACGATTCCCAACAATATTAGAACAAATTGTCTAAAACTAATAGGGAACTGCGTCAGCTCGGTCCCAACAGCTTTTGTTGGGCTCGCGCTTGGATGTAATCAAAACATTTGTTTAAACTAAGATGGATATGAGGCGCTAAGATGTCAGTTTCTTGAAAGAGAAAAATAAAACAAAAGCAACGTCTTTGGTGAGGAGATTGGCACCAGCGACAGGCCTGCATTGCTGAGGGATCTGTGAAGGGAGCAGGGAGGGAGGGCTCTGTCTGCTTTTGAAAATAGGCTGTGCGCAAATAATTAGTACCAGCAGGCCGGAAGAAGCCAGAGGTAGCTCGATGCTTAAGAATTTGAGAGGAAGAGAAAAACTGTTCAGACATCCAGTCCTTTAGAAAGCCCTGTTTAATCATCAGCCATTGATACGCTAATTAAAATGTGGGCTTAACCCCGCCTTTTCCCTGAGAGCAGGGCTATTCTCCCAGTACTCTGAGAGAGAATAACTTGGGGTTTCTTAACAAGGATGGTCTATTCATGTATTTTTCATTAATTAAAATGAGTGAGTTGCTTTAGGTTTTGTTTTTGTGAGTTTTCTTCTTTTTCCTCCTTTGGATAGATGCTGCCTGACTATGGGGTTTCCACTGACAACTCGATCGCTAATTCCTTGCATGGGAAAACTACATCTTTGCTGTTCTAAGTGTGGTTCTTGGAGCCAGCAAGCATCCAGCAAGTCACAGAGGCCCATTAAAGATGCAGATCCTCTGGCCCTGCCCCAGGACTGCGGCTTCATGGTTTTTCTCAAGGAATGTCTGAGAGGGACTGAATTGCATGTCCTAGCCACCGTGATTCAGTGGGTAAAGAGACTAAAGCGTCTTTTTTCTTTAAGGTGAAACTATGGAAAGAATATTTTTGGCAGGGGGCAGGGGTGGAGGTACTTGGAAGAAGGGCCGGTGGGGGGAGCTGCTGTCAAGTGTCCACTAGGGCGAATGGCTTCTCCTTGGCAAGTGGAGGTGCCACCTGCTCTGACTGGGCATGTGGGCCATGTGTGTGGATGGGGCAAGTAAGAGAAATGACATTTTCTCAGCAGAAGGTGTGAGTCATGAGCTGGGAGGCAGGGGGCCTCAGTAAAGTGTTGGTCTTGAAACCATGAGAATCTAAGTTTGATCCCCAGCGCCTGTGTATAAGAATAAGAATGAGCCTCAGCTGCCAGGTTTAGTGGCACAGGCTTTTAATCTCGGCATGGAAGAGGCAGATGCATTTCTGTGAGTTTGGGGCCAGTCTTGGCTGCATAATAAGTTCTAGGCTAGCCAGGGCTACATAGTGACACTCTGTCAAAAACACCAGCAATAACCAACGACAAGACCCCGGACATGTTTGTACTGGGGAGGCAGAAACTGGTAGCTCCGTGGGGCTCATTACCAGCCAAGCTAGCCTTATTAACAATACATACCGAGGAGAGAGCCTATGTCTAAAATAAAGGTGGATGGGTCTTGAGGAATGATACCGGAAGTTATCCTCTGGAGTCTATACACATACACATGCACCATTACATTACATTCATTACATACATTACATATACATACACACACACACACACACACACACACATGAACATGCAAGCATCCACATGCATGCCCACATAATGTGAGTTATTTCCTCTTTGTTATTGAAAACTCTACTGGACACCTCTCAGAACCCACAAGCTGCTACTGCTTCAGAGATGCTGGGTTGTGGTGGTCCACAGCCCTTAGCGTTCACCCTCCCCACCGTCCACTCTCCTGTTTCTCTCTCAGCCCCTATTTTATGCCATCTCTGCAATCCAGATGCCTCTCTATGTACAAATCACTGAAGCTGCTCACCCCAAACACCCCCAAACCTCTATCTACTTAGAGACATAGTCTCTGAGGCCGAATACCAAGTCTTAGTGGGAACACCAAGGGTAACTTTGTTGGAATAGTGGCCGCCCAGTATAGTCACTGATAAAGACCATGACAGTCAGCCATGTTTATATAGAACTTGTACATGGTAGGAGTGTGTGTGTGTGTGTGTGTGTGTGTGTGTGTGTGTGTGTATTTGTGCTCATGCACACTGTCCTGAGAGTGATGCATGAAGAAGATGAAAACTTACTGAAAGCACAGAAATGTAGGAGCTGGAGAGATGGCTCTGAAGAAAAGAGCCTGCACTGCCCTTCCAGAGGACCCAAATTTGGTTCCCATCATTCACGTCAGGCATCTTGAAACTGCCAATAACTAAGACTCCTGAAGCTGCCTTCTGGACTCTGCAGTCACCTCACAATTGTGTACATCACCCCCTCTCCCCCCACAAATAATTAAATATTTTTATATTACTTTTAATACTTTTATATTCTTTTTAATACAGAGGTCCAGTGGCTAGTGAGATGGTTCCATTGTTTAAGTGTTTTCCATGAACATATGAGGACCTGAGTTCAGATTCCCAGTGCCCTATAAAAAATATCACAACACATGCCTGTAGTCCCAGTGCTGGGTGGAGAGATGAGATTCCCCCCTGGGACTTGTCCAGCCAGTGTGGACAAATCACTGAAAGACCCTGTCTCAAAGACTTTAGATGGAGAGATAAAAGAATACATTAAACATCAACTTCCAAACGTCATACACAGGTTCCCATATATGCACACATATATATATGTGCACACATATATGTGTGCATATACACACACACATGTGGGAATCTAATCTGGATATTCTAGTTCAGAAGCTCTGGGTTCAACCTGTAATCTCTAATTCCTAAGATCCCAGCAACGTCTCTCCCACAGATCAACACAGGCAGCCTAGAGAAGGACAGGTTGGAGCATCTAAACTGATTAGCTTGGGGTCAGAGAGCCAGAGGAGGTGCTTAGCTCCATGCCCATCAGGAGAAAAGAAATAGGGAAGGAGGGAGGGAGGGAAGGAAGGAGAAGGAGGGAAGAAGGGAGGGAGGGAGGAACTTGGGGAGAGTAGGAATGCCTTAGAAAATCAATCCCTAGAAGTGAAGGTTTTATTGAGTTCAGTTGCTGGTACCAGGCTAAGGACCCAGGATGCCCCTGTCCCTGCTCAGAGAACTAGTTCCACCACCAGCCTTACTTGTATTTGTATTATTTGTATTGGTTGTGTTGTTGGACTTGTACTGTACCAATACAATAATGTGTATTGGGGAGACAAAGATTACAGGTGTTGAGAACTCTACAGTTGAGGTTTGAATTCCCATATGAGACATCACCCCTCACCACCGTGGCATGGCAGAAGAGAACAAAGGGACCAGAGATAGGCTAGATGCAGAGTCTGGGAAAGGCCATCTGAGGGCACACAGCTCATGGTACAGAGATTTACCACAACCACCTGTCCACGTGGCCTCACATGGAGTGGAGCAACTACCCCACCTCTCAGGATGTGACTGAGCTGCCTCTAACGGATGGAGGCTTACCAGGTAGGGCTCAGTAGATCCCCATCTTGTTCACCCCTGGCACCTGAGCAACCTGATGGCTCTTTTGTCTGGGGGCTCAGGTGAGCATGGGCATGCTGAGTGGTTTCCCTGACAACAAGCCCATTTTAAGATTCACAAAAGTGCCAAGGGAAGGATATCACAGCTGGATCATAGAACCAGATTCTCGGGAAGATGGAAGGAATTTGGGAAACAAGAAAATAAAAATGAAACCTTATTTTACCAAAGAAGAAATGGAACCCAGAGATGGAGGAACCCTTCCGAAATCACACAAGTGAACCGTGGAAGATTCGGGCCTAATGTTAGCTAGTGTCAGGCCCGCTAAGATGGCTCATCTGATAATGTTCACGGCACAGATGTGGGGACCTGAATTTGGATACCCAGCACTCCTGTGAAAAACAGAGCCTGCTGTCACATCCCTGTACCTCCAGCACTGAGGGACAGAGACAGTAGGTCCTGGGGATCCTCTGATCGCCAGTCTAGCAGAATGTTGAGCGCCTGGTTCAGTATGAGACCCTGTCTCAAGAGCAAGACGGAGACATAACTGACGAAGACAACCCTCTGTCAATCTTTGGTCTCCACATATGCTCACATGGTCGAGCATCTACACACACACATTCACTTCACATATACATTTACATACACACATGTATACACACATACATCTACACACACATACACATTCACATATACATTTACATACACACATGTATACACACATACATCTACACACATACACATTCACATATACATTTACACACACACATCTACACACACACACACACACACACACACACACACACATACATACTCACATGTTATCATTGCCTCTAGGGTTGAGGAAATGACTCAGAAGCTAAGACTGTGTACTGTTCTTCTAGAGGACCCAGACCCACATCAGGTAGCTCACAATAACCAGTAACTCCAACTCCAGAGCATCCAATGCCCTCTTCTGGCTCCCATGGGTACTCTCTCTCTCTCTCTCACACACACACACACACACACACACGACCCCACCCCACATATAATTAAGAATAAAATCTTTCAAATTGCTTGTCCAAGTTGGGTGTTCCTTCCCAGCCAATCCATCCTACTGGGGAAAGTTGGAATGAACCTTCCTCAAGGGTCAGCTGTGGCCTGGTCTCTGGGAAAGCCTCCAGCAAAACTTTGCCCTTCCTTCGTCCTGGAAAAGACATCTTTCCACACCACTTTGTAATCACCCATTTGCTGTCCTGAAATTACTGCAGCCTCGTTTGCTTATTTTAGCTACAATGGGTCTGCAATTTATACTCAGCTTCTGCGAGTTGCCCAAAGCCAGAATCAGTCTTTGAGTGACCAGAAAGTGCAGACTGCCTGTATCCCCTCCCCCATAAAAAAAAAAAAATCAAAGAAGAAAGGATTTAGTGAGTTTCTGCCCCCTCCACATTTCCTGGGTCACTAAGGGAGTGACTTCCATTAAGAATTCTCACTCGTCTGTAGCCCAAGAAATATATCAGGTGTGCACTGACCTGTGTTTCCAGGATGGCCTCCACATTAGGCATCCCAGAGGCAGGGGTGTGAGCACCGATATTTATGGATCTGGTCAAGCAATGACATGGTAAACGTTCTGACGACAGAGGTCTTTGCAGGCTCCACTGCAGCGGAGGAGAGGGAATGACTCAGAACAGTAGAGTCTAAGGACATTGTAAGCATCCCTGGAAGACATGGAGGACAGGGTGAGAGGCAGATAGAAATTAAATTCATGGGGATGTGGGGGAAGGTTTTCCTGTGTCTCAATACCCAGAAAGTCTTCCAATATAGGGTGACTGAATTGTGGGTCTTGCTTGCTCATTTTAATCCATTGTGTTCCTTCCCAGCATAGTACTGGGTGTCTAGCAGGTAACCGGCAACTGCTGGAGAAATAAATGATGTTCTCTGACCTCCAGAGTATGGCACAGCATACACACACACACACACACACACACACACACGCACACGCACACGCACACACGCACACACGCGCTAGACACAACTTAAAGACTCATAGCCAACATCTAGTAAACCATGCTTTGTCATCTCCCCCACTATGGTAGCAGCTGTCAGAGCCTGGAAGCACAGCAGGTCTCCTAGAGTATGGCTAAAGCATAGGCCCTTTGTCCTTAAGGAGGTAAGAAAGGGAGAGGACATGGTGGGGTGAGCCTTGCTGGATGTTTTCCTAGCATTTGCTGCTGGGAGGAGAAGTGAACTCCTAAGGAAGGTCAGCAGTGTACAGCAGTGCCAGTGAGTGGACTACAGGACTGGCAGTTGAGGTGCCAAGTTATTCCAAGGGGTGAGGGTTCTCCAGAGGGACAGAGCCCAGAGATTGATTATACATTCACGGAGGATTTAGTAGACTAGCTTAGGAGATGGGGGCTGGGTAGTCCAACCGTGGCTGTCTATATTCCAGAGAGAATGAAGACTGGCTGGATACCTGGGCAGTACCGATTGGATGGTGAAGTCTGTTGAGGCACTAGGAGCTGGGTTCTGATGGCAGTAAAGGATCTCAGGGGCAGCTGGAAGATGGGCTAGACTCTCCAGTGAACTTACTAGCAAAAAGGGAAGTCTGGTAGGTCAGCAACAAGTCATCCACTCTGAGGGAGGGGCTCATTTCCTCGGTTGAGTCTTTCTAGAAATGCCCTCACAGACACACCCAGAGCCAATCAAGTTGGTAATTGAGTTTAACCACCACAGGGGCCACCAGGCTGATGGAGCCAAAGGAGCTTCATTCTGACTCTTCCCTGCCACAGACTCTGGCAACAAATGTCCAAGATGACAAGGTAGAGGAGGTCAGGACACCTTGTCTCTGGTCCACCATGCTCTACCCCATAGGCTCTTCATGCTACAGTCATCAGGTTGGAGGTTTGGCAGGGGGCAGAGGCATACTTCATAACTTCTCATGGGGAAAGATGCTGATTTCTAGAAGAAATGGGAAAGAAAGACCAAGTCCCAAGGTTGTCATAAGTTTCCTGGGCCCCACTGGGCCTGGGTTAGCCTTAGATTTCCTAGTCAGAGCCACACATCCTGATTTTCTTTTCTCTTGGGCTAATTTGAACCGTTTCTCAATACCACCAAAGGCAAGCCTTACGCATGTAGAAACACCAGATGGAGTGACAGGCTGTTACTAAACCTTCGGAGATGGAAGGTTGCTAGGGACGAAACATCTCTGTCCCATCTCCTAACTAATACATTGAAATGCAACTTTAATGCCATGGTATTTGAAGGTGAAATTTTGGGTTGTGTGTGTGAGGGTAGAGCCTCCTAAGAGGGGTTAGAGTTTAAGCAGCAGTATCAGTAAGATGATGTCACTCTGTCTTACGAGCACAGCAAGAGAAGAGCCCTCTGGAAGCCAGGAAAAGATTCATATTAAACTCAACCCAGGGAGCAGCCTGAGATGGGGCTTCTAGACTTCAGACCTGGGAGCACATAAATTGCTACTATAGCCAACTGGTCTATTATGGCATCCTGAATACAGTCAGATAAAAACTCTTGGGTTGGCAACCAGAGTGGATAACATGGAAAACGGAACTAAGAAAGTGGGCATGGTAGTTTGTGGTATGTAAGCCAAGCAGGATTTTGGCAGACAGCCGCCAAACCCAAGGCCAAATGTTAGGCTGGGTCCCAATTATGTAAAGCAAATAGCATAGAGAAGAGGGTCCCTCTCTCCTCTAGGCAATGGAGATCTGTGAAAGGTGTTTGAGTTGGAGGTAGAAGTAGGAGAATACTTCCAGGGAAGCCTCCTTTGAACTTGAAGCCGGAGATCCCAGGCAAAGAAAACTACTATGGCTTCCAGCTGGTCCTTTGCCAAGTGTTTCTTCATGTTGTCACATGTGGTCACAGGAGGAACAAGTGGGCTGTGAAGGATTTTAAAGAACATTTACTTACACTCCTACTTTGGGTTATGACTTATATGAAGTTGTACTGGGGTTGTAGGTCAAATGGTAGAGTGCTTACCCAGCATGCATAAAGGTCTGGGTTTGATACCCAGCACCAGTAAACTGGGCATGGTGGTGTACACCTGTAATGCCAGCTCTCAGGGGTCAGAGGCAGGTGATGAGGAGTTCAAGGTCATCCTAGGCTACTACTCTAGTTTTATTTAAATTGTTATAATAAAATACTCAGAAAAGGCAACACGGGATAGGAGAGGGGTTATTTGGCTTATAATTACAACTCATAGTCCATTATATCAGGGAATTCAGGGCAGGGACCCAAGCAGGTGATTACATCACCTTCTCAATGAAGAGCAGAGAGAAACAAATGCACCCATGTTGCCTGCTTGCTTGCTTACTTGCTTTCAGCTAGCATTCTTTATTCTTACAGTTCAGGGTTTCCTGCCTAGGGAATAGTGCTGCCCATAGTGGGTTGGATCAATTAACAATCAAGACAACCTCCCACAGACATGTCCACAGACTGATCTGATCTAGATAATGCCTCAATTGAGACTCTCTTCCCATTGATGTACTTTATCAGCATACAGTGGTTTCAGCAACATTAATTTGTGTAATTGTAGGCCTGTAAGTGATGAATCTGGAGCAGTGTTGCTGGGTCCCCTTCAGGCTTGGTACATCTGAGAAAAGGCAGTGCCTAGATAAAATGCTCAGGAGAGGGTCTTGAGGAAGCCCACTCTCTTGATTTCTTGATAGAATCAAGCTGTTGTGCTTGAGGAGAGATGGATTTAGACGTCTTGGGAGATGAATTGTGTCTCTATTTCCCTGACATGAGCCACTAGGAGTTGGACAGTCAGTTTCCTTGACTCAGTGCATGTTGGGAAGGGCATACTTACACAGGGGACAAGTCCTTCCTGTCATTTCAGATCAAAATCAGGACTCAAAGGTAAGGAAAGGACTTCTGGGCCAAAGCAGCTGCTTGAGATCTGGTGTCTTCAGCCTCCTGTCTTCATCAAGAACCTGGGTTTGGTCATATGACATCATCTGGGAGCCACAGGAGTAGACCTTTGAGAGTCCTCCCTTGACAGGGCTTCAGTTGTTCTTCTAGGATCTGTGATACCCATTAGCAAGTTGGCCTCATTCTCAGGCCTTTTTTGCAATTGACTTAGGGACCCCTACAAAGCTGCACCATGCTGTACCCTCCTAGGACAGCCAGCCCTTGTCACTGGGCAGCCTGAAGAAGCCATCAAAGCAATGATCCATGTGCTCTGCTGACTGACTATATTGCTGCAGACAGGACACAGCACCTTTTGGGTCAGCGGACCGGGACACTGGGGTCATTCAATCCAGTCAGCTATATACCTTTCTGTCAGCAGATCTGCCCATGAGCCACATGAGCAGTATTTATTATGAAGTCAGCATTAGCCTGTTTAATCAATTCCTTCACACACTGCTTAGTTGGACCGAGGGAAGAAAAAAAAAAAAAAAAACAATCTATGCAAAAGCAGGAATCTTGAAGAGTCATGGTAGAAAGAACCAGTGGGTATGGCCTCTCTTGTCTCCTGTTCCTACATGAAGCCAGGAAAGCCTGCATACGGGAACAGCATATTTCCTACCACCCCAAGAAGGATCTAGAAGATCAGCACCCCTAGTAAGCCTAACCCAGGGGCCACCCAGCCTGGTAAGATGGGCAGCTACCACATTGCCTTGTGCTTCAAGAAAGGCCTGCCTCTCACACTCCTAGGCCCTGGCAGGTCGGCTCAGCTCTGAGCAGTTTGGTTTTTTTTTTTTTTTTTTCTTTTAAGTCTCATAAATTTCCAAGAAACTTCTCCAGACAACTGCCACGAGGCTGCACCTGCCAAGCAAACACAAACAGAGCTCTCCTCCACCAGATTAGTTACTTAATTAAGAAGAGAAAGAGACAAGGCACATAATGTGGAGATAATTACCCATCTTGCCAAGTCTCCAAGTGGAGCGTGGCGCGCGCGCAGGCAAATTGCAGCACCGCCGCTAATGCATATTCATCCAAAGTTGTAACTGCTGTGAACATTTTCCACACAGACAGCAATATGTTCAACCAACAATCTCAGCCCCTTCTCCGATTCCAGCATCTTCCCACACCCTTCCCTTGACTTCCCAGGCTCCCTCCCCTGCTCACTGTGAAGGAATTTGCTAAACAAAGCAAATAAGAAAACAGTTACAAGTGAGTGGAACTGCCACAACCCACTCCATCAAACTTGGCCTCAGGAAGATGTGCCTGTTTTTCCCCTAACCTCTGTTCACTCATTTCATTTGATTTCATTGAACTGAGCTAGGAAGACACTTAAAACACGTACTTATTTAATGTGTGCGTTCGGGATAGGCAAGACTTGCTAGGCCTGTACACAGAGGTTAGAGGACAACTATCAGGATCCTGTGTTCCCCTTTTATATGTAGTCTGGGAATCAAACTCAGGACTTTAGATTTGGTGACAAGCATCTTCATTTGCTGAGCCACCTCGAAGGCACACAAAGATTTATTTAGTGTTTACTGTTCTGGATCTAAAACCTACTGAGTACTGTGAGGAACAGCAAGTACAAAGAGGAGGCCTCATCCTAAAGGCCACACCCAGGGAAGAAGCACTCTCCCGCTTGGCTAGGCAGAATGGGTCTTATTTTTGTCCCCTTTATAGATGAAGAAAAGGTCCAGAGTCATTGAGCCGACTAAAAGGACAGAGTAACAAAATAGGTGCTCTGGGCCCTAAATCGTTCTAGGTTATCCAACTTCAAATTCTACGTGCTAGGCAGACAAGGAGAAATTCTGCCTTGACAAATGAAAGAACAGGGCTTGGAAACTCGAAGAACGTGTAGTCTCCGACCATCTCTGCTGCCTCAGCCAGTCACTGAACTGTGAAGATGACCGTTTTCCTCATTAATAAAATGTAGCTGGGATGCCGGAGGAATGCATCAGAGGGTAAGGTGCTTGCCCAGCAAGTTTGGGTTCAGATGGCTAGCTCACATATAAACAGTGGTTGGGTGGCCTTGTAAACCCAGAGCTTAAGAAGTGGAGACAGAAGACTCTCGGAGCAAATTGGATGAGTAGACTAGTCAAACTGGAGAGCTGGGTTTCAGGTGAGAGACTCTGCCTCAGTGTCTAAGGCAGACAGCAGTTGAAGAAGACACATGAAACCAAGCTCAGCCATCCACATGGACGCAAAATAAAATACAATGTAGATAATGAGATCTAAGCTAACCTTAAAACCAGATTCCAAAAGCAGTGGCCTAGAACATGCCTAGCCCGTGACTATGCTTAAGAAATAGAGGCCTCCAGACTTCTGGTAGTTCAACTCCTAATCTCCAAATGGTGCAATGAATGTTCAATAGAATCCACTAACTTTTGACCCTTTCCCAGTCTAGTGCTATACTGTAGAGTACTCTCTGATGGCACCTGCAGAGGCAATGACCTGCAGCTTCCAAGTGGGCATGAGGGGCCACAATCCGTATTGTATTAAACCCATTGTCGACTCCTGGTGCCTTCACCTTCTGGTTGGGGTGTAGTCCCATCACGAGTCAAGGAGTGTCTGTAGTCCTATGTTCCCTTGACTATAACAGAGGAGAAGAAAAGTTCAAGGGTGGTCAGGGGAGTAACGGGTCTGGCACAGCTGGGGATGGGGAACCGAGTGCAAAAGGGGACATTTGTGTAGGTACAGTCTAACAGCCAGAACAGAAACGGAGGTAAGAACATTTTAGTCAGTGGCAGTGAGATGGAAGATCAATGTATTCAGGAGAAGATGATGGTGTGATCAAGGCCTGAGGAGATCCAGAGGCAGGGGAGTGTGGACTAGAGCCTTGTCTTATGGTCTGGCAACCATACAGCAGGAAACAGATTTTTCTAAAGAAACACTTATACTCTTCTTTTGATTATTACACTATAAAAAGAATGGACCTCACGAAATGGGAATTCTCCCAGGAATGCCATGCTGGGAGAAAGAAAGAAAAGACTGAAGTCTGGTGCCAGCCAGAGGGAGCACTTATCTATGGGAAAAGAGATGCCCCGTGGTGTTGGCAACTTATCAGACCACCATGCCAGAGAGGCCAGAGAGCCCATGATGACCATGAGCAGGGGCCACACCTTGAACAGGACTGCCGAGCTCTGCATGCATCTACTTACACCAAAACTTCAAGTTGGGACCCTAAAGACGGACTAGGACCTCTTTGTTCCTCTTCTCAAAGCAGCCACATTGAACAAGTACATTGTCATCATCATAGTCATCGTCGTCGTCATCCTTGTTTTGTTTTGTTTTGTTGTTTTCTGCTTTTCACTATTGTTTGTTTTATCAGCTTGTTGAGGGCAAGCAGCTGAGCTGGGCTCATTAGCATTGTCTGGGCCCAGGCTCTAACAACTCTAGTAACAGTGTACAGCCTTGACCAGAGTTAGCACAATCAAGGACGTTTGGGGTACAATTTAGAAAGGGAGCAGGCTCAGGAGGGTCATCCCACTCACATCGGGAGTTGGACTTTTAGAGCAATGACATCTGGAGGGTTCCCATATACTCAAAGAAAGAACAGGTTTTATTACTTCCAGAACATGCTCAAGGAGTAGGAAACTGACAGGCTAATTTCTTTAGAAGCATATGTAGCCATCCTAGCCAGCACTTCACATCTTAGTAACCATCCTTGTCCCAAGTCATTACAAGGACCATTGGGAAATAGCACCCAGTCTCTAAGAAAGATGAATGAGTTGACTCATGTTAAAGAAACTTAGCATTGCCCTTCTGTCTACTCCACCTCAGATCAGGACCTCACAGCCAGATAAAGGAACTGCAGCCAGCCTCTTTGACCTAACCTTAGGAAAGGGCTTCACCCTGTTATCCCTGCCCTTCTGTTAGGCTTCCACTAGGAGACTAACTCCACTTGACCAAGACAGATTAGATTTGTACTAGAACACTGAGTACACTTCCCAATCAGTTGTATGTATACTAATTACTGATGTTTGTCAAGGGCATCATTCAGAAAAAATGTCTACGTAGGTACTTGTCATCGTCGTCAATCATCTCTGGACATCGGATAGTTGAGTTGCACCTAGTTAGGCCGTTGCTGATGAATAGAGATGAGAAAAAGAATCAAAGATCAATAGTACCATTTGTTAGCATAAGAGCGAGTGCCTTCATTTCCAAAGGACCCTCCCATGGCTAGTAATGAGGAGCAATGCATTGTAGAGATCCTCAGCCTTTAGCGTGTAGGTCAGCATCCTAGTTTTGTTTATGCTGCTGAGATAAAATACCCTGACCTCCTCCCAAAATTAGGGGTAGTTTATTTGGCCTATAATTCCAGGTTATAACCCATTATTGTGGGAAGTCAGAGGAAGAATTTGAAGCAACAACCAGTTACACCCATAGTGAAGAGTAAAGGGAAATGAATTCATTCATCTGTGTCAGTGGTCAGTTTTCTCTCTATGTGTAGTACAGGATATCCTTACTAGGGAATGGTATCACCCATAGTGGGCTGATTTAATCTTCCTAAATCAATTAGCATGCCCACAGGCCAACCTGATCCATATAAATCCTATGGAAGACTCTTCCCAGGTAATTCTAGATCATAATAAACCGACAATTAAAATTAACCATCACACATACAGTAACCTGGTTGATAATTGAAATGATTTGGTTGCCCCACAGATAGTTGGTTTCAGTGGACCTGGGACAGGGGCAGGCATCCCTAAGTTGCTGTGATGTGTGGAAAAGCTGGGAATCTCTGTGCCTATTGCAGTCACCATGCATGAAGCAGCACACAGTCCATGACTGCAGCCCTTCCATGAGGCTCCTGATCCTCCAAACTCTCAGAGCTCCTGCCTCTGCCCTGAAGGGACACTGAGGTCAGCTCACAAGACCAGATGAAATGTCGAAGAGAGTATACATTCTGCTGGTGTAGTTAAGGATACCAGGCAGTCAGGGACTGAACTATGCCTTCAGAGTGCAAACATGGAAAGACAGTGATTTCTACAATAGAAGGCTCCACTCTCAAGCATAGGCCATGAGCTGATGGAGGATAGGCCAGCTGATGAACTGCTGCCTTTACAAGCGTGAGGGCCTGAGTTTGATCCCCAGTACCCACAGGAAACAATACTGGGCATGGTGCTATAATCCTAAGGAAGAAACTTTACATCAGTTTGTAGTCCCAGAGCTGAGGAGACCAACACAGCATCCTAGGAGGATCCCGAGAGACTGCTGGCCACCCAGGTCTAGCCTAAATGGTGAGCTCTGGGCAAATGAGAGACAATGGAGGGCCTCAAATAGAGTGGAAGGTGTTCTTGAGGATGATGAATGAAATTGTTCTTTGGCTAGTGTGCGCACACGTGCGCATACACACACACACACACACACACACACACACACACACACGGCAGTGGCTGGAGCAGAAGTCCCAGAGCAGACATCATGAGCAGCAATGGGTCTGAGTGCATGTGGCCCCCAGAGAACTTGCTGAAAGCCGAGATCTTGAACCTGGGAGTCAGGGTTTGCTGAGCGGAAGATCTTTCTGGACCTATCTGTTTCTAGAAGCCCAGATCTTGGCAGCTTCCAGTTTCAGTTACCAAATGTTTTCATCTGACCACAAACCTACAAGGAAGTATAGTGTCCCCACCACACACACTCACCACCATTAGCTGCAGAGACAAACTTTGAATAGCTTGCTCTTAAGGGTTCATTAGCTGCCTTCCTTCCAAACAGAACAGCTCCTGGCCTGGATTGTCTCTGTCTGAGCAACCCCTCTCATCCCGCCCCCATTGTGTGTACCTGAGTCTGTCAGGAGCTTGTTGTTTAAACTTGGCACCTGCTGATGTGTTGCTTCTTGTGTCCTTTCCTGTCTCCCACCTGTTCACAGGGACTTCTAAATTAGTCATCTGTTGCCAAGGAAACTCTCTGCTTTCCCCCAAGGTGTGAATCCTGAGAGATTTTAAAAGAAGGGGGAGGTAATTTAATGGCTCTGGTTTGGTCCATATACCCATCACTGCCTGAACAGCAGAAGCCAAAGTTGGGTGTGTGCATGCATGTGCATGCAAATATGTGTGTGTGTGTGTGTGTGTGTGTGTGTGTGTGTGTGTGTGTGCATGCTTACTTGCATGCATGCATATGTTGTTTTTTGAGACAGAATCTCATATAGCTCAGGGTCGTCTTGACCTTGAACTTCTGATCCTCCTTTCGCCATCTCTCAAGTGCTGGAATTACAAGGCGTGTGTGATGATTCCCACTGTACAGTGTGTTAAGATATTGAACTCAGAGTTTCATGCATGCTAGGTAAGTACTCCAGTGAGCCTTACCACCAGCCTGATAATAGAGTCTTCAGAGAAAAGGGTCTCCTGCTCCCAGCGGTAGCAGTCCCAGAGAATCTTGCTAAGATGCACATCCCTAGGCCTGTCCTGACTTCCTGAGTAAGTACCTAGACCCTAGATACTAGATTCTAGAGCATGGGTTCAAAGGCTGCTTTCAGTCAAACAAGAGGCATTTCAGGAATCAGGAATATAATTTCAGGTTTTGCAGATATACACAAAATAGTCACAGGCTGGAGAGATGGCTCAGCTATTAAAGGCTAGGCTCACAATCCAAACGTCAACAGAAAAACAGTCACACAGGGTTGGGGCATCACTGACTTGTCTTCAGGCAGGTGTTCCCAATAATTATGTCTTCATCCCTTGCCATTTGTAGTTGGGGAAGAGGGTAGGGGCATAGTTAAAACGATGCAATAACACAGAAACCCAGGCCTGTGCTCTGAAACATCTTCCCTGGGCCCCATAATTTACGTGCTATTTCTAGGCAGGTTGTTTTGAGCACTCGGGGTGTAAAGGGTATTCCAAAATTGTTAAAGACAAATTGGTATCTAATTAGATCCAGAGCAGAGACAATGGCAGTGGTTAGAATCACCTACGCAGATGCCACTCACATGGCCTCTGGCAGCCTAGCCTGCCTCACCCAAAGACACTTGAGTCCTGTTCACCTTGGTTGGGTGAACCAAGAGCTCACTAGTGTATTGTTTCGGCCACCTCTTCCTTCTTCTCCTCCTCTACTGCTCTTCAAAATGCTCTGGAGAACTGAGTCCTCCTCAAATACGGGGGGGTGGGGTGGGGGGTGGGGGTGGAGACCACATGACGTGCACTTCTCTCCAGTAGCTTTGTGCAAGCATTCACCCCAGGCCAGATGTCTGCCATATGTGCCTTGTGATATCCTTAAAAGGGACCCTGTCCAGTCGAAGACAGACTCCACATGACCTGCCCCAGGTCATAGAGAGTGAGCAGAGGGCTCTCCGTGCTCCCAAGAGACTCTTCTTTTCACCATTGCCAATTTCTGGTGCAGCTTTTTCTTTCTTCAGCTGAAGTGGAAATTCTCTTCCAGTGGTGAGTGACCTTCACTGTGAGCAAAGGACTGGTGACATTTTCAGAACCATTAATTTTCATCCCTCCTGATCGCCGTGGATACCCAGGAAGGCTAGAGCGAATGCCCTGTGACTGTGTCACAAGATACCCTGCATCCTCCTGTGCCTAACAGAGGATCTGAGACTGTAAAAGGGGATGACAGAGAGTGGCACCGCTGTGGTGTAGGACAGACTCTGGACTGGCCTGCAGGCTTATCCCAAAGATGGCGTGATAGCAAGGAGAGACAGGTGCCCACTTTACAATGAAGAGAAGGCTCCTGAGTTTATAGCTGACTGGATATTCCTGCACACTTTATGGTAACAGGGTGAAGAGTGTTAGGAACACAAACCATCCTGTGGATGGTCCCATCCAACCCACGTAGCCTGACCGACCATACTCTAGCAGAGGTCCTGCCCGCTCTGAAGGCTGGTGTGTCTACTCCATCCCTGCTCAGAAGCTGTGTCACAGAGTGTGTCCACGAGCAAACGTGCTTTCTTTGCACAGCAATGATAAGGGCAGAGTCACCAGCCAGAGTGACTGGTTGCACTTTTGTCAAATGGAATGAGGAGAAAGGTTCTAACCAAATTCATAGGTGGGGGGAAGATGGCTCAGTCTATAAAGTCCTTGCCCTGCAAACATAGTCCTGAGCTCAATCCCCAAAACCCACGAGGGGTGGGGGTGGGGGCAACAAGAGAGGTGGTGGCACAGGCTTATAATCCAAGCACGGAGGAGGCAGAGACAGGTGGGTCCCTGGTACTTGTTAGCCAGCCCAGTTGAATCTGTGACCTGTAGGCCAGTGAGAGTCCCTGCCTCAAAAACAAACAAAAAGTGGGCAGAGGCTAAGGAAGGACACCAAGATAGTCTTTGGGTATCCACAGGAATACATTCATCTACAGAATCATAGGAATAAGAATAATAAATACATAAACCTTGTTGGACTGTTTCTGAGCTGGTTCTGACTTTTGGACACTTACTGCTGTGGGAGATTGGAAAATTCCCCTTCTCTGTGGGTCAGAAGCAGACCCTGGGCCTGTCACATCCAGCTCAGAAGCAAATAGAATGGAGACCCTTTCCTGAATTTGTCCCTGGACACTTCACTCACTGTCCCCCACTTCTTCTCTGGCTTTTGGGGAGCGAGGACTCACTCTTTACGGTCATACCCAATGGTTGTTTTTCCAATGGTCCCTGACTGGACCGGGGAGGCAGTACTGGTGAGCCATCTCTGAGGGCAGTCCACACACATTTAGAGCTCAGTCTTGCCATCTACAGAGGAAGACTCTGGAAAGTGTCCTTACACTTAAGCCTCCATTGTTTTCCTCCAGAAAACAGAGCTGTTCAAAGCACCAACTTATGTGGAGCTTAAAGGGGAGCTGGGCAAATGAGGGACCTTACCTAGTACCTGTCACACAGTCCACACATCCACACTGATGTTACAGGAGGGGTGGTGTGAGTTCAGGAGGTTTGGAAAGAACTCAGCTCTGACTCATCTCAGGTTCTCCCCTAACCTCAGAGCTGTGAGCCTCAAGATGTGGTCCATGGAGGAGGAGTTTCCGAATCCATGGAAACACACTCTTCAGTGCATCCCAAACCCATGGGATCAGAATCAGCAGCTCTGGGATGGGGTCCCAGCCATTCACATGCCCTCCAGGGCATTCATGTGCCCACGCAAGTTGAAGAACAACCCCACTCCCAACCTTGCCTACCCCATGGCGGGAGACTGAGCAGGATCTTCGCTCCACATCCTACAGAGGAGGGGCCTCACGCTCACCTCCCCACTCAGAGCAAACTCCACAAGTCTATGAAAGCTTTTGCAAAAAACATCCCTGGCAAAGCCTCACACGCAGAACCGAGAGGATGGGGCGCAAAGGAGTGACTGAGAGTGATAAGGAAGTGAGCAGCCCCTGGAGGGTAGACATTTTGAGTGAGTTTTTAAAACAAATAACAGGACGTGAATTGTGCCTTTCTAAGTCCCTAACATGGCTCCCCATACCTCCTTCCTATGGTCTTCTGCTTTGGTTCCCAATGCCCAGGCCAATGCGAGTCAGAAAGCGGCATGCATCAAGTTTCTCCTACCCATGTCATGTGGTACCATGAGGCATAATGAGGGAGGCTACCACAGTTAGATCTAAAAGAGGAAAAAAAAAAAAAAAAAAAAAAAAGGAGAGACCAGGGCTGGGGAAGAATTCAGAGTGCTTGGCTACCAGACATTAAGCCCTGGGCCCATCCCAAGCACAGCATAAAATCGGGCACAGTGGAACACACCTGTAAATTCTGGGGCTCAGGGGTGGATGTAGAAGGATCAGAGGTTCAAGGTTCTTGGTTACTCAACTGCATAGCTAGTTGGAGTCTAGCCTAGCCTATACACAAACCTGTCCCAAGAAAATAAAAAGGAAGACTGTTTTCTGAGCCAGAGAGAGAGAGAGAGAGAACCCTTTATGCTTATCATTGGGGTGAAGGTTGAGGCATCGGAGTCAGGTCAGGTCAGGTCAGTGGGGAGGCCGAAGAGGCTCTCAAACCATTCTTTTCAGTAAAATGTTGGTTTCTTCTAAAAAAGTCACCTGAGTCAGAGCCATTTATACATTCATTCCTGGTTAGCAAGAAAACCTTTGGAAGAGCAGGGTAGGAGGCCCCTTCTACTAACAGCACCAGTCCAAGGTCCTACTGTGGGGAGCCATGCCCTGTCCCCCTGCTATCTCCACAGGCATCAATGGTGCTGCAACTGCACTCTAAGGTACCCTGTCAGCCCTCCCAGCTGCCAGGAGGCAGCACCACCCACCTGTGCCAGCTGCCACACTGGCCTCTGCATGCTTGGGGCCCGAGGCTCTGAAAGGCTGCAGCAGCAGGTGGGAGCCCCACTGGGGGAGGCAATGAAACTCACATCCGTAAACGAGTTTATTATTGTTGTTAACTCGGGAAATAAACGTCTCCGGCACTAATAAAACACTGCGCTCGCTGTGTTTATGTCTCAAAGACTAGGTTTTCCAAGCACCTGGCCTGCTGGAACTGGAATGGCCCTCAGAGTCCCAGGCATTGGCCAGGTTGTCTCCCTGGGGCTCCTCTTCCATCAACCCCAGCTCAGGTCAGACTGGCCCTCCCTGCTCCATAGGGAAGATGGAGAGGAATGCATAGCAGGGGCTAAGAAGGGATCTTTCTACACTGAGGGAGAAAGGGTGTGGATGGGCAAGGTGCTGTGGGAGTGATCTGCCTTCTCTCCCCTCTGTTCTCATGCTGAGCCAGCCCTGACAGGGGAGGATGGAATGACCTCCTGCTTGTCCAGCAGAAGCTCCTGACAGGGGACCATAGTGACACAAGAGCCCTGTTGCTGTTCCCACTGAGCTTCCGTTTCTGCAAAACCATGCCAAGCTCTAGGGCTCAGGCTTTCCTGGTAGAGAAGGCTTAAAATCCAAGATGGATTCTCTGATGCTGAGGGCAGGGTCTTTCTAGCCAGGAGTGGCCAGGTTATGTGCAAGTCAAACCTAACAGACTTAAACGAAATCACTGGGGACTTAGCACAAAATCAATTTACTTCCTGCTTCAGGAGGGCCCCTCTATGTGGTGATTTAGGCTTTGCCATCCAGCGACTCTGTTCTCTTCTAAGTCTTTGGTGTCCTCTGTACCCAAGGCAGATGAGGATGGATGGTGAGGTTAAGGCACAGTGGCTTAAAAAATTGTAGCCAGCTCATTCCCATCAGCAAGAAATAGTCACATGGTCCATGGTGTTTCAAGGCTGCCTGGGAGATGTAGTTCCTGATGGAGCAGTGATACACACACACACACACACACACACACACACACACACACCTGTGGGCTGGACTGTCTGCTTATTGATGGGTAGGCGAAGAAGACAAGGCCACAGCTTCGGTAGCATCCGCCTAACCAGGAGGCGTCACTGTTGCTGCTGGACCAGGGTACAGGAGAAGAATGAGGAGTGAGTCCGTACAGGTACCCTTGGCTGCCTCAGTTTCTCTAACTGGAGGATAGTGTTGTAAAGAATACCTGCCCCTTAGGTCATGCTGCTGAAATGAAGTGCTATCCAGCCCCTGGCGCCTTCATAGGCAAAGGTAACTAAGGAAGACTGGATGGGAGCTGCCTCAGAGCCAGCAAGTCTTGGAAGGAGGCAGCTCGCTTTGCCCTCTGTCCTCACAGATGTCCCCAAATCTTACTCTATGGGATTACCACTGAGCCCAGCACAGCCTTGTATGACAGAACTGCGGGTGTGTGCTTAAAAATCACTCCAGCAAAAACAAACAGAGAGCAAACACCTTCCCTCAAACAGAGACTATATACACACAACCACACGGGGAGGAAAGAAACAACAGATTAGCAATAGATGCAGCTGGTCTATATTTAGAGTAGACTTGGTACATGCATACACCTTGAGCTATCCTAACTCCTAAAGCAATTATCCTGCTAGGAATTCTCGGAGAGAAATAAAAAGTATAAATGCTCTTCAACTTTCGAAGAGCCGATGGTGTGGACGTGATGAGAAACAGCCCCAGAAAGGGCTGTTTAAATAAAAAGCCCTGACTGAGGATGTAGCTCAGGTGGTAGTGTGCTTGTCTAGTATGCATGGAGTCGCAGGTTCCAACCACACCACTGCATCAACCAGTCATAGTGACACATCTCTAATCTCAGCACCGGAGAGAGAGAGATAGAGGGACCATAAGTTTAAGGTCATTCTTGAGTTCAAGGGCCTGGGCTATAGGTGACTTTGTCTCAAGACAGAAATAAGGAAGGGAGGGAAAGAGAGAGGAAGTGAAGGAGGGAGGGAGGGAGGGAAGGAGGGAGGGAGGGAGGGAGGGAGGGAGGGAACATGCAGACTGCACCCTATGTGTTCAGACCTGTGGCAGCTCAGATTGAGCAGGAACCAGCTAAGCACCAGTCCCTCTACAGGTAACAGAGCCCCACCTTTCCTCGGTGACCTCTATCTATGTGACAGTGGGAGCAGGAGTGGGTGGGGCTTGGGAGGATGTCATGGTTTCCATCACAGAGCCTGGCTCTCCAGTGCTTGCAGAGCCACGTAAGCAGAGTGCACCATGAGCACTCAGAGGTGATCCGTCTAAAGCCACACCCAAGGCCTGATTCCACCCACCCATTCCACAAGCTGCAGGAACTTCCCCTTCAGCCTGAGAGAAGCAGAGTGATACTTAAAACCCAGGAGCTGTCCATGAGATCTGGCTAGATGCACAGGAGGTATTCAGTATTCCTCCTCTCCTTCTTGTCTTCCCTTCCTCCTTCATCTCTTCCATCTTCTCTTCGCTCTACTGAGTTCTCCCACCCTACCCGGAGGTGTTAACCAACCAGAATCCAGAGGGAGGTGTGTGTCCTGCCTCAGCTGCTAGAAGAGTGAGCATGAAGATGGAGTTCTCATGGACCTGTTTTAATCCCGGTCCAGTCACTGACTCTAGGTAACCTGAGGCAAGTCACAAGCCTCCTGAAGTCCTGGGTCCAATAGGTCCAAATAGAGAAAACATCCCTGGAGAAGGATATGGGGGTTAAACAAAATAGCAGACCATAGCACTAAGTTTGCGGTTGTGTGGGAATAGAGTTCCTACAGAGGTAGGTGTCTTCATCCCATAGGTTGATATTGCAAAGACCTGTTTGCCTGGCTTCTGTGACTCTCTTGAATTCCCATTATAAGATCTTTGTCTTTTAAGATGTTGATCGATGGAAAACTACAACATAGTTTTATGAGTAGATATGAGAAGTGGAAGGTATCAGAAGCAAATTCTTACCTTCATGAAGCTTGACATAGCTAGATGGCAAGTCAATTCATCCTTCTGATCCCAACTAGCCAGGAGGAAGTAGGCTGAGGCTGCTGTTTGGGATATTCGGAGGCTGCTTAGCAGCTTGAACAGAAGGGTGCTGGTTTCCTGGTGGTATGATGAATATGGGATCTTCGTTATAGGTATGGGGGCTTGTTCCTTGGGTTTCCCCTCCCGCCAACCCAGGCCATCTCCCCTAAGGAACGATGGCTTTCCCCCAGTATGGCTGCCCTTGGCTTTGCTTTCTGCCTACCCTGAGCCCAGCTGCTCACAGCCAGAGCCAGCTCTGGCTCCTGGAGCGAAGCAGATTTGAGCATGCAAGACCATGCCTCGGCATCCTTCTCTCCGAGCCTCATTACGATATTGTCGATATTCCCCCGCAAAAGGGCATCTCTCCCGACGCCTTCGCGTTTTTATTAATGTGCGTGGAGGCAAGTCAAGCCTGATTAGCATGAAGACAATTGCTGCAATCCCTCCTGGAGAAGGCTCTCCCAGACTGCGTAGGCGGTTTAATTTCAGAGAGCCATTAATTGGCAAAATTGCTTAAGCAGCTGCTCTCTGTGTCATTTCAGGACCACTTCGTGAGAAGCCGAAAAGGGAGAGGGAGGGCAGGGAGTCGGTGTCCCTGCAGGCCAGCCTGCCCGGGCACCAGTTCATGCACCTGAGCAGATGGACTCTGCACTGTGGGAGGGTCACATGCTGGCCTTGGGCTTCCCATACCTTTGTGTCCTTACTCATGCCCAGCCCACCACTGGGTCCTGGCTCCTACAGGCACACACCACCAGCCTCTCTGCTACCTTTCCCTCTCTAACCACTTTCAGCCAGAATGGAATTCCCACCCATCTGCAACATCAACTTTAGTGTCAGCTCCTTCTGGAAGTTTCTCTCCTCTTTTATAAAAATTCATTTTAATTTGAGTATAGGTGTTTTGTTTGCATGTATGTCTTGTTACTCATGGAGGAGAGGAAAGAGCGTTAGATCCTCTGGAACTGGAGTTACAGATGGTTATGAGTCATCATGTGGGTGCTGGGAATTGAACCCAAGTCCCATGGAAGAGCAGCCAGTGCTCTTAACCACTGAGTCATCTGTCCAGCATGCCCCATTCTTTCTGACTCCTTTGTATCAATGTGTTTGCTTTGTCCAGGGTCAGGCTGGACCGTGACAGAGGTCGCCATGGTTACTTTGATTGCCATGGTTAGCTTTGATTGCCATGGTTAGCTTTGATTGTCAGTTTCATCCAATCTAGAAATACCAGAGAAGAGGGTTCCCACAGGTGGTTGTTTCTATTGTGTTGGTTTTATGGTGGTGGTGGGGTGAGTTAATTGAGATGAGAACCCATCCTGAATGTGTGTGGCACCAATCATGGGCTGAGCCCCAGACTGTAGAACAGCTAAGAAATCCAGCTGAGCATAAGCCAACGAGCAACCAAGGGCCCACGTGTTTAGCCTCTCTCTGCTCCTGACTGTGGTTGTGTTTTTCAAGTGCCTGCCTCAATTATTTCCCAAAATGGTAAACTGTATTCTGAAATTTTTTATCTAAATGAACCCTTCTTCCCAAAGACACTTTTGTCGCAGCAACAGAAATGGAACCAGGACAGGGGTCTTGGATCTGCAATCTTCAGCCCTGGAACACAGAGCCTGTTGTCATGAACAGGTCACATAAAGGTTTACAGGGAGTGAAGCTTGGGTGGTAGGTCTTCAAGCTGCCCATTGTTTAGCAAGCACATAGCAGATATTGATCTAAGTGGAAAGTACGGGGCTCATTAGGGGAGAGAGGGTCTGCTGTGTCATGTGCTGATAAATGTCTGGAGATGTTCTGAGGAAAGAGAAAAGAGGGAGATGACACATCCAGCACGTGAGCTCTGAGACAGTCAGGCAGGGAAGAGGTTCACCTTGAGCCTCAGAGAAGGAGTCCAACAGGGCTAGTGATCGTTGTAATGCTAGAAAGTTCTCCAAAGTAAACAAATAGAAAGAAGTAGAAAAAATATCTGTATATGTGTATGAGTATGTGTACTATGACTAATTCCTGGAAGACATACGAATCTTAGAAAAGACATGCTTTGAAAAAGTTTCTCAGGGCCACAGAGATGGCTCAGCAGTGAAGAGCATGGACTGCTCTTGCAGAGACCTGAGTTCAGTTCCCAGCAACCATGTGGATGGTTCACAGCTACCTGTAACTCCAGCTCTAGGGAATCTGATGCCGCCTTCTGGCCTCTGCAGACACCTGCACGCTCATGTCCAAACCCACACATATAAGCACATAATTAAAAGTAAAAATAAAATCTAAACAAATCCATGGTCAGACCACAACATGTATGAGGTAAGGCATAAAATTATGTGCTTCACTAAATTTTCTGTTCATCTTACTTATATCCACCCTTTATATGAAGTACTCGAACATTCCTTGCTGTCCAGAAAACTCTTAGATATTTGAATTAATCAGTTACATCAGGCCTCTCCACTTGACCTTGTATCTCAAGCTTTGAACAAATCTTCTTCTGACCCATCTCTAGCAAGGACTTCTTGTTACTGACCACGAATGCATTTCCCCAATCTTTCACCAGAAGAACCCAGTTTCCATGGGATGATAAAAATCTGTTCAGTTAAAAATCTGCATTTTCCAGACCTTCCTCCAAGTATAGTCAGTGGCAAGCCAGTAGATGCCACTCAGCAAGACACCTGGGATATCTTTAACGGAGCTTATTTGTCCAGGAGACCTCCTTCATTCTATTGCCAGGTCTGAAGTATGTGGAGTATGGTTGGAAGGCCAGCAGCCATCAAGAGCCATGAGACTGTGACCATGTGATGAGCACTGAGAGGCAGAAACCCAAGAGAGCCCAGGTCACCGATAGTATCCTGAAGCCTGTGTGTAAGCACCAGACTGCCTTCACTCCCACCCCATCCCCCACCCCCATCATTCGTCCCCTACACCCATCTCTGCACTGAAAGAGATCACCGTGCTTACAGGCTCCAATAAGACATAAGCAACGGGCTGGTGAGATGGCTCAGTGGGTAAGAGCACCCGACTGCTCTTCCGAAGGTCCGGAGTTCAAATCCCAGCAACCACATGGTGGCTCATAACCANCACATGGTGGCTCATAACCACCCATAACAAGATCTGACTCCCTCTTCTGGAGTGTCTGAAGACAGCTACAGTGTACTTACATATAATAAATAAATAAATTAAAAAAAAAAAAAAAGACATAAGCAACAAGTGGATGTCAAGGCACCAAGCAGACAGATGGCATTCTGGGAAAAACAGGAAAGAGGAACGGAGAATAACCCAGGACAGCTCTAAAGGCTAGGAGTAACTAAGAAACAGAGAAAGGGGTAAAGAACTGTCAGTGTCAGTCGGTAGAGGATAACATACTAATTTGATTAGGTTCCAGTAGGCCAACTTAACAGAGGTTAAGGGGACACTCTCCTAAAACATTATTGTCTTAGTTTGGGTGCTATGGCTGTGAAGAGACACCAGGACCATGGCAACTCTTATAAAGGAAACCATTTAGGGGTTGGCTTACAGTTTCAGAGGTTCAGTCCATTACTGTCATGGCAGGGGACATGGCGGTGTGCCGGCAGACATGGTGCTGGAGAATGAACTGAGAGTTCTACATTTTGAGCCAAAGGAAGCAGGAGACTGTCCCACTGGGCATAGCTTGAGCATAGAAAACCTCAAAGCCCCCCCCCCTCCACAGTGACAAGCTTCCTCCAACAAAACCACACCTATTCCAACAAGGCCACATCTCCTAATAATGCCACTCCTCATGGACCAAGCATTCAAACACAGGAGTCCATGGGGGTCATACTATTCAAACACTACAGGGGTCAAGAATCCTGGGGTCTTTCCACCTTGCTTCTCTGCTATAATTAGTGTGTTGCCTTGTGGTCTGATGGGATTGCTTGGGTCTAGACATGACACTCAATATCCATGTACTAGGAAGAATGAAAATAAGCAGAAAGAGACGAAGGGCTGGTGGCAGGCTTTTTGCTGTTTTATTGGCCAGATTCCAGCTGGAGAGTACCTTCTGAAGTTAAGGCAAACTCATTCTGAACTTAGCTAAAGGTCTGAATATCATTAGGGATGAAAGACAGAGTGGACACTGGCCTAAGGTACACAGCATCTCAGCACAGAGAGACACTGCAAAGGAGGGCACAAT
This sequence comes from Mus pahari, assembly GCF_900095145.1. Classification (NCBI taxonomy): domain Eukaryota; kingdom Metazoa; phylum Chordata; class Mammalia; order Rodentia; family Muridae; genus Mus; species Mus pahari. The sequence goes on along the minus strand of NC_034599.1, from coordinate 55,996,850 downwards.
CCACTGTAGGTCTTCCCATCTCGAGGTAAGCTCTATTTCCTCATCTCTCAGTCAGAGATGTACTGTGAGTTCCTTTGACTCTAGCATGCAGTGGGAATGGCAAAGGGCTCTGGGACCAAAGAGACTCAAATGTCTCTACTCCTGTTCTCTTCCAAAACTGCTATACAAGCCTGAGCTAACTCACAGATGATGAGGATCCAGGGAAGAAACCCCAAGACTCTCCAGCCAACAGCTACACAACCAAGAAACATCTAGACTCAGCCGCCTTCCTGCCAATCCACCAGTCAACTGCAGAAATAGAGGTACTTTTGATGTCTGATGTAAATTCCTCAAGCTGCAGCCCATCAATAGACAAGTGACACAGCTGGGGATGGCAGATGAGAACTCAGGGACTATCTGGGACTGTCTGGGACTGTCTAGGGAGGACTCTGGAGGCTAATGACAAGATTTTTCTTGAATATGTCCTTACTGATGTTTACAAAATGCACTGGTTCCAAAATAAGAGCATCTTCCCAGAGCAAAGTCCTTCCCAGAATGTTCTAGTATGGATGGTTAGAGAAGAGGGCCCAGCGTCTCAGGAAGTGTATGAACTGCAGCAAACTTCTCCTCTTTTGCCTTGTGATGTGTGGACTCCATTGTCACGGCCCTAAGAGAGTAGGTGAGGCCAGTTGGCAAATAGGAGGCCAAAAGGGACCCCAATATGGGGCCTGGACACACTCTAGCCTTGGCTACACAGATTCACTCAAGTGATAGGAAAGAGTCAAGCCATCATGGCCACTATCAGGATCCTGAAGGGCGCCTGTGCACTGCACTCATAATGGCTCAGCAGCACATACTACACCCGTCGCTTTCTGACTCATCTTCTCCCAAGGAACTACATTTCCCAGATTCCCTTGCAGCTGGCTTCCTGTAGGTTTGGCCAATAGGAGGTACTGGTGGGAGACTGGAAAGTGAGAGGAGAAGGCACCTGGGGCTTCTGGAGCTGCATGCTTCTGGGAATATTCCAGCAGCCTGACTGGACGGCAGCCTCCAGGTTCCTGGGTGGTTACACCAGGTATCCAGGCCAGGGTGAGGTCTCCTGGGCTACTGTTCCCGAGACACAACCAGCTCTCTTCCTTTAGTTACTCTGCAGCCTTGGTAACCCGTTCCTTGTGTTACATTGAAATGTCTAGAACAGTTTCAGAGTTCCTGCCTGACCACTGACAGAGCATGGCAAACATCTGGAGAACTTCCGACTTACCCCGTGAATCCTTCAATTAACTGTAGCCCAGGCCACAACAAGACCAAGAACCCCAGGCAACCCTAGCTTCCCCACCCTCACACCATCAGATCCAGATCAGAATTTCAGTTTCTCCTCTTCTGCCCTGACTGGTCCCACACTCAACATTTCTGTTAAACTCTTACCAACTTCTCCCCAGGTGCAGGCACACCCCTCAGCTCAGGATGTTCTTGTGTGTTGGACTTTTCCCACCAACTCCATCCCCATCATCCCTGTTTTTCTCTAGGGAAGTGACAGAAGGATGAATTAGCATACAGTGTCACAGGGTGTCACTCTCTCCCTTGGGGTGACTTCACTGAGACCGCACCTGGGTCACCACATACAGCTGCCCAGCCTGTCGCTGCATCCACCACTCAGGTGTTGACCGTGCCATCAGGCTCCCCGTTTTGGAGCTGAGCACCTGCACTTAGCCTGGGAGCCCTGCCTTTTTAAGTACAGTGGTTAAATGGGAAGAGTACATTGGTAGAAAGAGCTCATTGTGAGACATCAGGATGCAAAAGACCATCGACAAGACTCTCTGAGTCCCTTCCCCCTCTTGAAAACTCACCATACATTTGTTTGTTTGTTTGTTTGAAGCAAAATACTTTGCAACACCTGTGCTTCCAGAGTTCTAAATCAGCATGTGGATTTCTGGGGGGGTGGGGGAGCAGGAGGGAGATGACAATGGTGACCGTGGGTATGGCAGGTGGCATCCTTGGGTCTGTTGGGTCTCTCTGTTCTCTTCCCAGATGGGGTTCCCCCCGGCTTCAGCTCAGTGCTGGCTCCTTCAGATGCCAGGTGGAATCCCAACACTTTTCCTGGCTAGAGCAGTCTGGGAGCAGACACTTTGTACCTTGTTCCTGGCGGGAGAGAAAGATTCTCGATTCCCCTTCCAGAAGCCTCCATCCCTTCTCTGTGTACCCACTGTGTCAGTCTGTCCCGAGCTGGCAAAAATCAGCAGCGTCATTATCCCTCTGTGCAGGGCTGCACACCCTATTCATGCCACTTAAGATACCAGATAAACGGCTTCTTCATTCCATAATGAAAGGAATATTTCATTTTTGCAGAGCTGGGGAGCCATTTATGGAGCGTAGGAAAACATTTATCCTGTGTTTTGGTAATAAACTGATCTGGAAGTCGGTGCTTTAGGCAGTGGCTGGGGTGTGATTCAGTGTTCTCTGAAGCTGGTGTGGGTAGGAATGGAGGAGCGTGGGGCGTGAAGTGTGGAGAGACACTGAGGCCCCCCCCAAACACCCTTTTCACGTACTGAGTTAACTTGTTGGAGACAGTCCTATTGGGTGCCTGTCATTGTTATTCCAAGTTCACATCTGGGGAAACTGAGGCAAGGAATGGCTTTGGAACTTTCTCCAGGTATAGGGCCAGCATCTGGTAGAGTTGTGTGTGAAAATACAAGCAGTCTGCCTCCAGAACTCACTTTCTTAAATACTGCCAGAGATTTTTTTCTTAGCCTAAGAAAAGTCTAGAACATAGAATATACCAAGAGGAGATGAAGGGAGGGGCGTAGTTTATAAAAAACCTGGATCATGCTCGATCTTGGTATCTACTCTGTTTTGCTACAAAGAGTGTGGGTCTCCAGAGACAGGATGTGAGGGGCTTGCCTCAGGGTCCCTTTAGGTCCCTGGGGGACACCTGCAGTCCTGGCCTCTGCCGCTCTAGACGGTCACTGTGGCCCTGCACAGGGCTTCGCTAGCAGCCCCTACTTGTGAGCTTTATGGGGGACTGGCAGACCAGAAATGCAAACCTCGACCTGCCCTCCCCAGTCCCGAGGCTTCCTGCAGTCTCTGCTTCATCGCCCTCCCTTCTGCCACTCCATGCCAGCAGTCAGACCTCACCTGCCCTGTCCAGAAGCAAGAGCTGTTCCCAGGAAGAACCAGAAATGGCTTGGATGAACATTTAGTGACATCTCATTCCTGCCAAAAACAGACAAGCAGAGAAATGTTGTAAAATCGCAATAACGTGCCCTTCCTTATTAAACCCCAGGCCTGCCATCTGCTGCAGAGACAGAATAACAAGACAAACACAACAAAATAATGCCCAAAGAGGCAAAAGCAACACACACACACACACCAGATAGACAGACAGCAGACAGACAGACAGATGCAGTAATAGCACTGAGCTCACAGAGTTCATCTTTCTGAACTAGCATTGTCTAGAAGAATGGAGAGTTGGTTCCTCCCCTGCCAGAGGCCCTGGGCCTCAGTCCCACCCACATCCCTGCAGTTTCTTGTGTAAGTCAGTTCCTCCCCTTCCCTTTAGATAGTAATGAGGTTTCCTGAGGTGATGTTGTCGCACAGGCTTGCGTGTTGTGCTGTTTGTTTGTTGTTGTTTGTTTGCTTGGTTTTTTTGTTTTTTTGTTGTTTTTTGTTTTTTGTTTTTTGTTTTTTGTTTTTTTGCCAACTTGACACAAGCTAGCATCACAGGGCAGAGGGCACCTCAGCTGAGAAAATGCCTCTATAAGGATGGCCTAGAAGCAATGTGAGGCATTGATGTGTGAGGGCTGGGCTCACAGAGGGTGGTGCCACCCCTGCATAGGTGGTCCTGAGTAGTATAAAGGAAGATCAGGCCTGTAAGCAGCATCCCACCGTTCTTGCCTTGATGTCGGGAATGGACAGTCATGGAGACATGTAAGCCAAACAAACCCTTTCCTCCCCAGGTTGCTTTGAGTCAGTGTTTTATCAGAACAATGGAAAGCAAGCGAGAACACATGCCTGTGGGGGGCAGAGGACCGTGTGTGTGTGTGTGTGTGTGTGTGTGTGTGTGTGTGTGTGTGTGTGTGTTTGTGCACAGCAGTGGTCAGCCCACAGTGTCCTCCTCACTCACGTTGCATCTTATGTTTTGAGGCAGGCTCTTTCTGAATCTGAAGCTCTTGGTCAGCTAGACTGGCTGGGCAGCAAATCCCAGGAATCCTCCTGTCTCCACCTTTCCGTCGCTGGTATTACATGTCAGCACAACCAGCTTTATGTGGGCACTGGAGATTGGAACTCAGGTCCTCAGGCTTGCACAACAGGGGCTTCACCAAGCTGAGCCATCTGCCTAGCAAGGACCACCCTTTAGCATCACGAACAAACCAGAGCCTGGGAACCTAGGACTCAAATCTCCTCTCACTCCTGTAACAGATTATCATCGACCTGGCGACTCCCAGCCACACAGATTTCTCCTGCTCAGCTCTGGAGGTCAGAATCTTGAAATGAGTCACATTTGGCAAAAGCTGAGGTGTCACCAGACTGCTTCCTTCTGTAGGATGGAGTCCAGGGAAGCCCATTCTTTGTCTATTCTAGCTACCAGGTTGCCAGAATTCTTTGGCTCAGGGCTACATTGCTGCCTTTGTCTAGAGAGCTGCCTCCTTCTCTCCTGCAGTCAACCCTCTGCCCTTTGTTCTGTAAGGTAGCATTCTTTGTTTTGGGGGACTGGGATGTGGATAACCTCTGGGATTTCCAGTCATCCTATGTCAGAGAAAGACCAGGGCCTATTGAAGGAGTGGGTGCCTTTGTGGAGGAAGGTAGGCAATCCCAGCACAGCTTGTCTAAGAGGGCATCCCTCCCTCCCTAAGTCTCTTAGTGGAGACAAACAGAGAAAACAAAGCCCCTGGCTCGAGAGAGGACAGACAGACAGGAGTTTGCCCTTCTCCCCTGTCAGTCCGTGGTTCAGAGACCTCTCGTTCCATTACTTTTCTGTTTGGTTTTGATTTGATTCTTTTGTTTGTTCATTTTGTCTTCTTCTGTTGAAAGGGGGCCTCAGGTAAACCAGGCTGCCTTGATTTCACTGTGTAGCCTTGCATGATTTTGAGCTTCTGGTCCTCATGCCTCAACCCACCACCCGAGTACAGAGATTCCGGGCGTATCTGTTCACAGTGGAGTAAGAATACACCATTGTCCACTTAGTCCAGTGCTGGGGATGGGGCCCAAGCCCTTACGCACGCCAGGCAGGCACTCCACCCGCCGAGCCCCAGCCTAGGCCCAGGCACTCACACTGAAGGTCTGCCCACAGAAGGCTCTTGTTCTTTGAGGAGGGAAGTCTATAAGAGAGTGGGGAGGGGAGCAGAGGGTCGCTATCCCTGAGCAACGGAGACCAGCAGGGCCTCCACTGTTAAGGATGGGGAACTGGGCCTGAACCCTCTCTTCTCTTCTCCTTCCCAACACCACCATTCACCCCTCAGAGATGGTAAGGCCAGTGGACTTGGAAAGACAAATGACCAAGAGCCACCATGCGAGCGTATAGCTATCCCCCCAAACACTCTGAGAAACAGGAATTAAAACAATAGAACTGGTCGAAACGACTATATTTTTACCAACCATGAAACATGTTTCTTTGCAATTTGAAACTTTGGGAATCAATGTATCTTACAACTAATATTATATCACAGCATAATTAGCTTTTTTTCTCACCAAATAGTGGTGTGACATCAATGAGACACAATTCAAAGCGGATATGGCCAGTACGCTTTTATAAGGTAAGTACTCCTTTCTCCGTCGAGAAATTTCAACGTGGAATTTAAGTGTCTAGGTTCATGTTAACATAGTGGAAGCTAAATGCCCTTGTTGCTGCTTGGGAAGAGGTATCCAGCATAGCAAATTTCAGATTTAAAAAAAAAAAAGTTAAATAATGGTATTTAACAAACAATAGCAACAGCAAATGGCTAGGACATGGATTTCATAGTCAGCAGTCAAACGGTTTTGAGCTAGCTAGTCTAGGACTAGTGAGGGTCTCTCTTCAATCTACTCTCTATTCCCTCTCTCTGTCTCTGTCTCTGTCTGTCTGTCTGTCTGTCTGTCTGTCTCTCTCTCTCTCTCTCTCTCTCTCTCTCTCTCTCTCTCCCTCTCTCCCTCTCTCTCTCACACACACCCCTCCCCAAGGACTGTCCTGGACATGTGGGGGAAATACAACTTCCTAAGTAAGAACAAACTCCTAAGCCCCAGTGACGTCCTTTCTGAATCCCAGCCCTTCTCAGAAAGTCAGGAAGGATGCCCATGTGAACCCTGCAGGAACAGTTTAGCAATGCCAGGTCTGAGAGGCAGTACTGTGTGTGATGACCAGCATTCACTTCATCAATATGGCCCTTAAAGCCTCCCTCATCTCACTCTTCAGGGATCTTCGGTCATGTCTCTGCTTACGTCCCTCAAGGCTGAAGTTAGCTCTTTGACTTTTTAAAATACTTCCTCCCTCATCTAGGGCTAAGCAAGCCTTTAGCACATTTTTTTTGTTTGTTTTTTAATTAATTAATTAATTAATTAATTTTATTAGATACTTTCTTCATTTATATTTCAAATGCTATCCCGAAAGTCCCCTATACCCTCCCCCACCCTGCTCCCCTACCCACCCACTCCCACTTCTTGGACCTGGTGTTCCCCTGTATGGGACATATAAAGTTTGCAAGACCAAGGGGCCTCTCTTTTCAATGATGGCTGACTAGTCCATCTTCCACTACATATGCAGCTAGAGACACAAGCTCTGGGGGTACTGGTTAGTTCATATTGTTGTTCCACCTATAGGGTTATAGACCCCTTCAGCTCCTTGGGTACTTTCTCTAGCTCCTCCATTAGGGGCCCTGAGTTCCATCCACATTTTTATATAATTGGGGAATAAAGAATGGAGCCTGGTCTACTTAGCAAGTGCCAGGACAACCAGGGCTACACATAGAGACCCTGTCTCAAAACAAAACAAGACAAAAATCAAAAGAATGACAATAGGATTCTCAACAAATACATGCATGGATGCATTCACACATGAATAGATGGATGGGTTGATCCAATACATGCACAAATGCATGAATGGATGCATAGAGGGGCACATGCACACATTCCTGAATGGGTAGATGAATAGACGGACAAATGGCACTCATATGCACAGACACATGGATGGATGGAACTATTTAGAAATCTTTTGCTCTTGAATCATCAAAACGGGCTAAAACCAATTCCCCTGTAACTGGTATTTCAAGTCACTGAGGTAGGGCTAGATTTAGAAAGCTCCAGCCAATTTATCCAATACCACAAATGAGTACAAATGACAAAGTTCCCCCAAAGTCCAGAGATCCAGATGGGTGTCTGCTTCTGGCCAAACACGCATGATATATTCTTCTTAATAAAGCCAGGCTCGTGTCCTCAAATTATCCAAGGAATACATTTGCCCACCCACAGCGGTGGGGGAAGCGATTACTTATTAATAAGGCAATAGCTAAATCTAATTATATCCCCATCAGAGGCAGCTGGTAATAAAACCCGGCTGGTCTTCCAGAGCTTGGTGACCTCGCTGACCTCAAATCAAAGTTTAAACCATCCTTCAGCTTCCCCTGCACCCCCAGCACACCTCCCAATTACGAGCACCCTGGTGCCTCTGTCTGCCAGGGGTCAGAGGTCGCTGCATGCACTAGCTGGCTGGGAGCGGGGATGGGACTTTAGAAATCTCATTATCCTGTTAACCATACATTTATCTGACAAGATAAAAGAGACTAGGTGACCAAGCTATCATTAAAGATTAATAGAAAGTATAAAAAATTCAGCTGCAACGAGCATCGCTGTTTAGGGCTTGTGATCGGCCTGACAGGGTTATTAATCAGGGAGCCAAAAAGATTTAGGTCTTTGCTCTTGATATTTTTCTATTTTTATTTTCAGGTGTTTTTTTTTTCCTCCCTTCTGTCTTAAGTCATTTCCTTGTCTCCTACCACCTCAAATCGGAGGTCGGAGGAAGCTGCTGTTAATTGGTTCTTCTGTGTTTTTTTTTTTTTTTTTTTTCTTTTTTAAATCACAACCCACTGGGCCAATTATAAAATTGCCAGGACTCAGAGGATGCTAGCAGACTGGGACAGGGATTCAAGCGGCCTCCCTGAGCTTCGTCCCCCTCCCCCAGTGCCAGGCCTGTTTGTTGGCAGGGAAAATCGATATGTTTTTTATTTAATTCAGTCCTGGAAGGCACACCCAAGCCCCTAGACGCCCTCTCCTCATTCGTGATTCCATTTCAATTTTACATGAAAAGATTTTCCAGCCCATGCCTATGGAGGCATCAGAGGGCAGGATCCTCCTCATCTTTTTTTTTTTTTTTTTTTTTTTTAAGGCATAGGGAATCTTTTTTATTCTTTCTGATACTATCTCTTAGCGCCCACCCACCCCTACTGCCCTGCATCTCCCCCGCACCCTCTTCCTTTTTGATCATAAATCAATGTTTTTTTCCTGGGCTGCCCTGAGAGATGCCAGCCCAGATGAAAACTGAGCTGATCCTCCACTACCATCCTAGGCCCAAGGCAAGGAGAAAGGGTGGGGAGAGAGGATGTCCAGAGCCCCCAAAGCTTCCCTAGACTCACGCAAGGCTCAGAAGTCTGTGCTGGGAGCCATGTTGGCCTGCAGGGTTCTGGGATCAAGTGCCCAGAACTGAGCCCTGGGATGTTCGAGCAGTTTTCCAGAATTCTCCACTGCTGCCTAGTTACATCAGGAGAGTTGACTAGGCTGGTTGAGCTACTGCCTCGGTTGGATAATGGGGACCCCCTCCTCCCTCCCTGACAGGCTGTTTGAAGATCAAATGGAACCCCTAGGAGCAGTCTATTGCAATCACTTCCTGCTGCATTTCCATTTCCTCCCCAAGCCATTAAAGCTAATCTGATAGATCAATTAAATGTTATTGGCTGACCTCTGGATAGCTGCCAGAGTTCAAGGATATTTTATTCCAGTGTTAGCATTATGCCCCTCACCCACCAATATGACCTCCCTCCAAAGCATGCATGCATGCGTGCCCACCTACTGGTAGTGAACTGTCCAAGGCCTCATCTTCCCATAGGAGGAGCTGTTCTTGCCTCCAGGAGCACAGCTTATATACTAGGGAATATACCAGGGAATATTCTCATAAGGGTCAAAGGTCAGAGTTGAGCACATAGGGCTCAGGATCCAGCCCAGGAAACCAAGGTATGTGGAACAGAATAGAAAACAAAATCAGGAAAACAAACAAACAAACAAACAAACAAAAAGCACAGGTTGGAAAGAGCAGTTCAGGCTAGGTCAGAAGTGGTTCAGGCTGTGCACTGAGAGAAGTCCTTCGGACCTTTAAAAAGGTTGTGTGTGCACCTCCGAGGCCCAGGGCCAAACCTGATGGTCTCTGGGTCTGGCAGCTCTAGACACTGTAAATCAATCTGTCAGTCCAGAGCTGGTGAGTGTGACGTGGAAAGAATGCTTCCTTCCTCTGGAAAACCACCCAGAAGGGGAAGAGGCAACGTGGGTTGTGGGAAAGACGTTAAGCAGGAGAGCAGCCTGGGAAGAGCAGCATGGGACACGTCACATTTCTGGACACAAACTGCCGGTGACGTCATGCATAAAGCAGGGAAAGGAAGAGGGAGGAACAGACCTAGGAGCCCTAGGGAGGGTGGCCATTCACCTGTCCAGGGAGGACTCAGCCAAGGCCATGCTGGGACAGTGACGCTACAGGACAGCAAACCTAGGGAGAGCTGGATGTGGCAGCAGAGGGGACAGATGCTTGATCCGCTGACTTAGTGACTCCATTTTACCCTGTCATCTCAGACAAAGATCTATCCCTGCCTCCAAGGGGGTGGGGATGCACGGGGCTGGACAAGCAGGGGCTGGGGTGTCTGGGTGCCCAGTGTCAAGACACCACAGCTGCTTCTTACCTTTCTCCCCTGCCTCCTCACACTGGCCCCAACTGAAAACATGTGGGATTTATTTTGGAAGTCCTATTGGCTAGTGATTTATTAAGGTGTGTCTCTGGGTCATAATTACTGTTGAAGATGTTCCCTTAAGCAGTAGGGCTCATTGTTGGAAGACTGAGCATCAGAAAACAGAATCTGAGACAGACATGTGAGCAGACCTCACAGACAAACAGCAGCATTAGCTGAGGACAGACAAACAGCAGCATCAGCTGAGGACAGACAAACAGCAGCATCAGCTGAGGACAGACAAACAGCAGCATCAGCTGAGGACAGACAAACAGCAGCATCAGCTACCTCCAATACCTGAGGACTCTGGGGCCAAGAAAGGCATTCTGGGATGGAATGTACTTCCCGGGGGGCTGTAGGTGCATGTGTATAGATTGTGTCTGTTTTTGTGCTGCAAAGAGTAAAGCAGAAGTGTCTGTACAGAGCCTACTGTGTCTAGGTATGTGCTATGCACATGCTCTTACATATTCTTTAACTATCAGCGGGGTTAAACAGTTGTACCATGGGAACTGTCCAACTCTGTGAGCAGGCAGTTTTCTCTTGTCCTTGGCAAAATGAGTCATTTTACATTAGACAGCACGCCCCTAGTTTGGGCAAGCATCTTCTCTTCCATCTCGAACTCAACTCGTCGAGGCCAAACTTACCTTGCTCCCAACTCGCTCCCCATTAACTCCTTCCCCAGCATCTAGGATGTGTTTTCTCCTTCTCAAAAACAAAACAAAACAAAACAAAACAAAACAAAAAACTCCATCCTAGACAGCCAGCTTCTGGAAGAAGAGCATCATCGTAGTAAGGCTGCCCCAAATAGGATTCTTCTCGCCAATCCCTGTGTGAGTGTGTGAGGATATCTCTGGAGAACCCTGCCTGCACACATGGGACAGCTGAGTGCTTGTCTCCGGCAAGCTTGCCCAGGTTGGCCCTGTCTGTGGAAGAGGGAACAGGCAGAGATTGTTTACTTCTGATGTAGTGAAGTGAAATCACCCCGGGCCTCCCTAGATCCCCGAATCTTGCACAGTGGGGAAGTATAATTGAATCAAAGCACACTGTAATAGAAAGTTCACCATACCTGGCAGTGCAGCCCAGTGTGGATCATCAGTACTGGTGGGGTTACAGCGGCCATCTGGTTCTTTGTAAGGGACGGAGGAGAGCAAGAAGCAGGCAGAGCAGCATGCCCTGGGAGTGTCCCTGTACCCATAGGTCTGAAGCTGTGACGAGCAGCAGGGCTATGACCATCTGGGCACTGGGTAGGGTGTGGTCTTTAGAAGATAGACAGACTCAACCACAAGACATATCCCTCACAAGGCAAAACTCTGTGGCCCTGAACACATACACATATATTACCCCAGAGCCCCTGCTGGCTTTTCTTGGTCCAGGCCTCAGTTTCTCCATATGAACACTGATCTTTAGGGGCTCAGTGGCACTCTGAACTCCACACCGCTGCTACCTTATTCTTCTAGGTATTTTATTTTATTTATTCATTCATTTAATTTTTAGACCAGGTCTTGTGTATTCCAGGCTGGCAATGAACTCCTCATTATCCAAAGATGGCCTTGCCCTGCTCCTCCTCCTGTCCCCCAGGACTGCAAGTGTGTGCCACCATGCTCATTTTCTGTGGTTCTGGCGGTTGAGCCTGTTAAGCGGGCACTATCCAGTGAGACATTTCTCCAACCTTTATTTGGGGGTACTTCTGATCTGGGTTGCAGGGTGACTAAGTATTGGAGAAGGCTTAACATGTCCATCTGGTAGGCCAGGCTGGGGGGAAACCTCTGGGCCAGGACCGACACAGGCCTGTCTGTCACCTGTAGAGGAAGGGTCTGCTTCTTGGATCCCATCCAAATGACTAGGAGCATCCTTCCTGCCTGCCGGAGGCAGCTGCTGAGAAATAACTAGGAGATACACAGAAACTCAGCCCTTGTCACCAGCATCCCTCGGTGAGTGCTAGAGTCAGGCCAGCATCCCTGTGGCTGCTACTCCAGGCATCTGAGTAGGCAGAGTTAGAGCGGCCGGGGCTCCTGGAAGCCAGTCCCTAGTGGATATAGGACAAAAGAGAGCAGGGATTTGGGTTGCCTGCGCCCGTGCCACAACCTTTCGGGGACTGGGGGAAGAGAGATGGGGGAATAATTTCCTACACCTTCTGCCTGCTATATATGCATATAATAATCTGCTCTATGTCTTCTTTATAGTAACGCAAGAAAGCAGTTACAATTGCCCAGCTGCTCAATTGAAGGTCAGCCGGGGGATCCAGTCCTCCCTAGGGTCACTCTGTCCTTTAGGGGTGGTATCGTCTGTACTGGTGAACACACCTTCAACAGGTCCACCGTATGGGCTGTAGGTTTGTGCTATTAGAAGCGGTTTTGGGAATGATTCAATTGGGCAAGGCCATGAGGGTGGAACAGCGTCCTTATAAGAGGGGTCCTAGTCATCTCCCCTCTGTCTGTGCACAAGGCGGGAGAGGACCCTCACTGGAGCTCAGCGCTGCTGGCCTAAGTCTCCAGCACCCAAACTTAGAGCCCTGAGAAACTAATGTTTGCTCTTCAAGCTGTCCCACTAAGGGGTTCTCTTACCACAGCCTGGGCCAGCTAAGACAAGAGGCACGGAATCAGCCACCCACTTCCTCCCCACACCCATTTTCACATGTGATGACTCCGCCTCTCTTGTCCGTGCTGTGAGGCCTGGGCCCTGCTGTTCCCAGCTTACCAGAGTCTCACACGTGTGTCCATATTTGTCATATTAAAATGACTTTGTCCTCTACAAAGTTCACACCCAAGAACCCCCACAGTCCAGTTATCTGAATAGGTAACACATTTTGAGTAAGTTTAGGATTCTGTGTTGGTCTGTTCATAGCGAGTCTAGGCCCTTTGCAGCCCGTGGACCCCAAAGTGGCCTTCCCTGGCAGAGTATCTTACAGGGATGTCAGGTTTTGTTTAGGAGACTTTGAGCTGGCCTAGGGAGGACCGAAGTACGAGAGGTCCTGAGGTGGGTGAGGACAGGCACTCTGGCGTGACTGTCTCTCAGGTCAGAGGCTGTTTGGTATCCTGACACCAGGCCAACCTTTGCTTGGGGCCACCATAGACTCGAGAGCCTCAAGACTCAAGTACTCCAAGATGGTCCGGAAGGCCTTGCGTCTCTGCCCTTGGTACCTTCTCTGTATTCTCCCTCTTACCCACTTGCTGTTTCTCTCAGACAAACGTTCTGCTGTCTCTACCCCTCAAGGTAGTTCCAGCTCCACCAAGAAAAAGAACTTCCTTTCTGGACCATTCCACACCAGCAAATTAAAACAAGCAGGGCCTTTGGCCTTCCTCCTATCTAGCCCTGTGCCTGACCCTACCCTCAGGACTTCTCCAGAGTGAGAGGAACAGGAAGCCCCTAGAACTCTGAGAGGCGGACAACTCAACTCACTAAAGCCCTAGAGGGTTGAGAAACGCGGAGCAGCTCCAGCTGGAGGCATGGCTTTCCTGCTGACAGGCGGCACTGTATACAGGGCTGGGGCAGAGGTGAGACCGGAAGAGGAGGAAGGGCTCGCTGAGCAGGCAGAACCTGAACGGGCCTGAGGGAAGGTCCCACAAGGCCTGGGAAGGAGGGGTAGGCTGGACAGATAAGTGCTTTTGCGTGAGGGATCTCCTGCTCCATCTTCCAAGGGCCCCTGCTAAGCACCATTGCATTTCCTTATTGGTCAGATAAGAAAACGGAGGTGAGCAATACTTCCGGCCAAGCTGATAAACCATGTGGGGCCTGCATTTTCAGATCCTGGGAGCCAACCCCACGCTAGTAAAAGAAAAAAAAAAAAATTGCTATGACAGCAGCTAGCAAACTTGATCTTCTTTGCTTTCTTTCTCCCTTTCAAACACATTTTAAAATGTAATTTGTTTACTTATTTGTTAGCAGAGTGTCATGTAGCCCAGGCTGGCCTCTCACTGCCTGCCGTGTTGCCAAAGGGGACCTCAATCTTCTGATCTTCCTGTCTTCACCTCCCAAGCGCTGGGATTAATTAAAGGTCTGCACTAGTACACTGACGTATGTGGTGCTGCGGATGGAGCCCAAGGCTTTGTGTCCACTGAGCTACATCCCTAGCTCAATTTTTAAAAAGAAAGGGAAAAGATGGGCCTCAGTCTGTAGCTTCACACTCTCTGTCCTGCTTCAGCCTCCCGAGTGATGAAATGACAGGTATGGCACCCTCAGAAGGACGGGAAACCTCAGGCGGCCAGGACCTCCAAGTTCTCCCTTCGAAAGCCAGAGCCATTTTGAACACCAAAGTAGCTTCTCTTGAATGCACTCTTATAGAAAGACGTCTGACGGAGAGGGTTATCTTCCATATGACAGAGAGGGTCTCCAGGAAGTGTGTGTGTGTGGTCCCTGGAGGCAAGGACAGCAGCTGTCACCAGACTCTGTCCCTTCTGCTCTCCCTACAACTCCGGAGGGCAGAAGGGACAAGACCTGCACTTTGGTGACACTGTCTGATCAGCAACTTGAGCAAAACTTAATTGCTTCCCTGAACCTGAGAAATATCAAACGGCATAAATAATCGTGCTTTAAATTATTAATAAAGGCATTTACATCTCGAGTTTTGGAGCATGAAAATTAATTTAATTTCTTATGCTAAACTGGCTGGGGAAGCACGTGATTTCAGGATTTGGAGATGCCAAGGGCAGAGAAGAAAAGGAAGATGGGATGTGTGCTGTCTTGGGCATTTTGTACTGAAAAAAAAAAAAATCTCAAAATAGTAAGAAGGGATGGGCAGAAAGGAGGAAGGAAGAGAGCTCTTGTGCAGACTCACGCAATCTCTGCCTTTGTCACTGAGAAAGGAGCTTAGTTATCTCGGCTATCTCCAGGGACCCTTACTGTAAACGAACTTTAAGACTTTGGCAAGCCGGGGTTGGTGTGGAAGGAGAGTTCCTGGCTTTCAAGGGCAGATGTGAGTCTATTCAGGGTGAAATGGGCTCATCTGGTGGGCTCAGGAAGTCGGCCCAAAGCCTCCGCTGGCATCATGGGAGTAGCCCGGATCCCCATCACCAGATGACACTCTCCCCTCTGTTGCTTTTCTTCCTCAGTCTCTGGCAGCAGATGCTACAACGATCCCTGTGTCTGCATCCCAGGGACGCGTCTTCCTGGTTGAGAATCCTTGGCTCAGGTTATTTCCTTTGAGTCTCCGTCTGTTCTGTAAAATAGGTATAGTAAGGCTGACTCAAGACCGCACAGATGTAGTGGGCTGCTCAAGGGCTGCTGAGTGGGTGGGATGGAAGCTTGGTGCCAGGAAAGAGAGGAGGAAGAGGAAAAAGACCAGGAAAGACCAGAGACTTCCTTCAGCCCCTAGGGCTGATTGGAACTTTGAGATGGACAAGCCTGAGAATTGGAAGTCCACCACAGCTTTGAAGACCACAGGCAGGAACAGGGCTAAAGGGAGCTTTAGAAACCACTTTCCCTCCACTGTCCTGAAGATTCTCTGTTCACACGCCGGGAAGGAGGGTGGTCTCACAAGAGCCATACCAGGAGGGATGGACACAGACCTGGGCTGAGATCAGGAGAGGAAGGTCCAGGGACATCACACAGGACTGCTGCCCAAGCTCCCAGTCTCCAGAACCATGGGGGTTGAGGGAAAGCCTTGCTCTCTGTACCCCCTCTAGGATGGATGATTGCAAATAGACCTGACTGCTCTGGCCCAAGGCTAGATGCCTGAATGGCAGCCAGGGAAGGCCAAGGGTAGATACGGACCTGTGTCAGCTAGCATCTTCTATGCATAGTTTCTGTGTCATGATGGATGTCAATCCTTAACTTTACCAGATCTTCTAGGGAGTCAGGAATTCACATTCCAGACTTGAACCCCCAAATGCACTTAGACACATAGTGACCAGGACTTTTTTTTTTAAGATTTTATTTATTTATTTTACATATATATGATGAGTACACTGTTGCTGTCTTCAGATAGATCAGAAGAGGGCATCGGATCTCATTACAGATGGTTGTGAGCCACCATGTGGTTGCTGGGAATTGAACTCAGGACCTCCGGAAGAGCAGTCAGTGCTCTTAACTGCCGAGCCATCTCTCCAGCCCGTGACCAAGACTTAATAATGATCCCAGCTCTCGCCATACATCCCCTGCATGTATCTACACCTTACTCACTCAAGGCCTAACAACCTGGCAATATAGTTCCACTTTGAAGCAACGTATATCAAGACCTAAATGATGTGTCACATGAGTGGAGGTGAGTGGTGGGTCCCATAACTCAGCCTCCTGGTGGAGCACAGGGTGCAGCTGACTGGAGGCTAGTCCCAGCAATACCACTGCCTCTCCCCTCTCCTCATTTTTTTCTACAAACAAAACAAAAAACCACTTGAGCTGAAATCCACATAAAATCCAATGAACTAGATGGACGAATCCCCTTGGAATTTAACACAGTCACAATGTTATATAACTTCCACTTTGTTTACTGTTTTTCAATTATTTATTTTTTCCAGCTTGGCTGAGGTGTAACTGACAAAACTTGTATAATTTAAGTTACAAACACAGATCTATCTGCACAGGGGAGTGAAGGCCATGATCAGGCTAATTAATTTCTCCATCCCCTCATCTCCTCTCATGACAAATTTGAAATCTGCATAATTAACTATGGCCATCATGCCACTTGTTAAGCCTCCAGAACTTACCATGTAACTGAAAATCTGTGTCCTTTGCCACCTCTCCACCTGCCTCACCAGGGATACCTGGCATTTACCCGTGCTCTTGTTCTTAAGAGTGTGACTTTAGACCCCACAGACAGGTAGGACCATGCAGCTCTTTGTCTATGTCTGGCTCTTACAACCCACATGGAGGGGTTACACCCTCCCCCCCCTCTGAGCATGTGTGTGTGTGTGTGTGTGTGTGTGTGTGTGTGAGAGAGAGAGAGAGAGAGAGAGAGAGAGAGAGAGAGAGAGAGAGAGAGAGAGAGAATCTTTTTCTCTCTTTCCCCTGCTGATGATGATCAAGGAAGGCTGTGTAAGCTACAGTGAACTTGGGAATCTCTCTCTCATTTCCTTTGGCTAGCTATTCAGAAGTGAGATTACTCGTTTGTGTGTGAGCTCTGTTTATAAGTTTTGGAGGAAGCTGCATACTATTTTCCGTCAGCCAGCCCTCTCTGTAAACAGTGACAGTTGCTGGTGTTTTTCAGCTTTGGAGCGTGCCATGCGCAGCCTAGAACTGTGTGCCTCGCCTGCCAGTTGTTAGGAGCCCTCGCTGTCGCGCAGAGGAGAGTACATTTTGGAGAGCCCCGTGCATAACCTCTCATTCTAATGAGTTCAAGACTCAGGACTCCAGGGGCATTCCTCGAGACACAGTTCCCACTGATGAATCTTACCTGAGCATCTTTTACACAGACTGGAGACACTCAACTTACAGAGAGTCCTGTGGGCGCTGACATAGTCCACAGAGCCCCTGGCACAGGAGCTCATGTTGCTGCTCATGGATGCTGCTTGGTTGGTGGAATCCCTGCTTAGTGCACACAAAGCCCTGGCTTGGGTCCTAGCGATCATAAACAGTATGGTGGTACTCAGGCAACGAAGGTAAGAGGACCAAAAGCTCAAGGCTACAGAATCAGTTTGGGGCCAGTCTGCATTGCATGGCACCCTGTCTCAAAATAGGGTCTTGGGTTTTGGTTTCTTTGTTTGTTTGAGACAGGGTTTCTCTATGTAACAAGGCTCTGTCTCTCCTGGAACTTGCTCTGTAGACCAGCCTGGCCTCAAACTCAGAAAGATCCACCTCAGCCTCCTGAGTGCTGGGATTAAAGTGCCCAGCAAGACACGAATTCCCCCCCAAAAGATGTTCCTTTTCCTAGGCCTCAGGACAGAGATGGGAAAGGACAGAGATGAGGTGACTGGCCACTGAGAACACAGTGAGAGGGACCAAGCTCAGAGGTGGGCAGGAATTGCTGCTGACAAACACATGTGTCCCTATAACAGCAGCTGGGTGGAGCCCAGAGTCCCAGATGCTGTGGGAGCACCTAAAGGGAATGGAGAGAGCCAGGAGATGTCTCAGTTGGTAACAGGCTTGCTTGTGACACATCTCAGTTCCCTTCTTTTTTTTTTTTTCTTTTTTGATATTTTTTTTATTTATATTTCAAATGCTATCCCAAAAGTTCCCTATACCCTCCCCCGCCCCTGCTCCCCTACCTACCCACTCCCACTACTTGGCCCTGGCCTTCCCCTGTGCTGGGTCATATAAAGTTTGCAAGACCAAGGGGCCTCTCTTCCCAATGATGGCCAATTAGGCCATCTTCTGCTACATATGCAGCTAGAGACTCGAGCTCAGGGGATACTGGTTAGTTCATATTGTTGTTCCACCTACAGGGTTGCAGCCCCCTTCAGCTCCTTGGGTACTTTCTCTAGCTCCTCCATTGGGGGCCCTGTGTTCCATCCAATAGCTGACTGTGAGCATCCACTTCTGTGTTTGCCAGGCACTGGCATAGCCTCACAAGAGGCCACTATATCAGGGTCCCTTCAGTAGAATCTTGCTGGCATGTGTAATAGTATCTGGGTTTGGTGGCTGATGATGGGATAGATCCCTGGATGGGGTAGTCTCTGGATAGTCCATCCTTTCATCTTAGCTCTAAATTTTGTCTCTGTACCTATATCCTTTCATGGGTATTTTGTTCCTTATTCTAAGGAGGAATGAAGTATCCACACGATGGTCTTCCTTCTTGGTTTTCTTGTGTTTTGCAAAATGTATCTTGGGTATTCTAAGTTTCTGGGCTAATATCCGCTTATTAGTGAGTGCATATCTAGTGACTTCTTTTGTGATTGGGTTACCTCACTAAGGATGATATCCTCCAGATGCATCCATTTGCCCAAGAATTTCATAAATTCATTGTTTTTAATAGCTGAGTAGTACTCCATTGTGCAAATGTACCACAGTTTCTGTATCCATTCCTCTATTGAGGGACATCTGGGTTCTTTCCAGCTTCTGGCTATTATAAATAAAGCTGCTATGAACACAATGGAGTATGTGTCCTTATTACCAGTTGAAAGATCTTCTGGGTATATGCCCAGAAGAGGTATTGCTGGATCCTCTGGTAGTACTATGTCCAATTTTCTGAGGAACCGCCAGACTGATTTCCAGAGTGGTTGTACAAGCTTGCAATCCTACCAGCCATGGAGGAGTGTTCCTCTTTCTCCACAACCTCGCCAGCATCTGCTGTCACCTGAATTTTTAATCTTAGCCATTCTGACTGGAGTGGGATGGAATCTCAGGGTTGTTTTGATTTGCATTTCCCTGATGACTAAGGATGTTGAACATTTTTTCAGGTGTTTCTCAGCCATTCGGTATTCCTCAGTTCTTGTTGCTGTAGTAAAACACCCCGGCAAATGCAATGCAAGGGAAAAGGGAGGAGGGGCTTATTTTGGTTACAGTTGTAGGGGCACACAGTCTACTGTGTCAGGAAAGACATGGCATGGGAGGTTGCTGTCACACTGTACTTGGATTCGGGAAACAGAGAATGAACAGGAAGTGAGGCAAGGTTATAACGGTCCACCCCCAGTGACCCACTTCTTCCAGCAAGGCTCTGCCTACTAAGGGTTCCATGACCATAGATAGCACCACCAGCTGAGGACCGAGTGTTCATGCACACACATGTTTGAGGAGTCTTTCATATTCAAACCACAGCACCATGTAAGCGTAAGGGCCTGAGTCTGGACCCCAGCTCCCAGGTCAAAGTGTGGTACCCTATTGCTCATCTATAATCTGAGGACTCTCATGAGGTCAGGGGTGGAGACAGGGTCTCTGGAGCTCCCTGGTCAAAGCAACTGAGGGAGATACATGATATTAACCTCTGAACTCTACACACATGTGTACATGCACATAAACACATACATACACACAATAAATGAATAATAAAATAAATACATAAGAGAATTGAGATACTTTATCTCTTATTTTTTTCTTAGCTACTAGTCTCCCTAATTATCTTTGAAAAAACTAAATTGCAACTCTCTTTCAAAAAAAAAAAAAAAAAAAAAGCTTCTTAAGGGCTGGAGAGACTGCTCAGCAGATAAGAGCACTTGCTGCTTATGCAAAGGACCGAGGTTCAATTCCCAGCACCCATGTGGCAGCTAACAACCATCTTTAACTCCAGCTCTACAGGATGCAGCACCCTCTTCTGGCCTCCATGGGAACTGCACACATGTGGTGTACAGACATAAATGCAAAAAGACACTTATACACATAAAATAAAAATGAAACAATTTTTTAAAAAATGCGTTATAAATAAAATTTTCATTAATTTTTATTAAACATAAACATTGCGTGTAACTGCGGGCAGAATTTATGATTCTAAGGAGGTGGTTGGTTTAGCATCAATCTTTAGGTTTTTATGGCAATCCATGGCCCCTCTTCGTAATTGTAGTATGAAGTAAACATTTATGTCCATTTTATGGGCTGTGGAGAGCAGTCTGGTATTTCACACCACTGTGGATATTTATGGCTGCTGCTCCCTTTGTGACACAAGGTCCCTGCCTTGATTCAGGTGTCACTGAGACAACTTGTCTGGCTCACCGTTTGTATTTGCTGTGTGGCCATTTTGGACTGATGTCTTCTGTCTCCGAGATCATCTCTAAGACCCCCATTAGCAGAAGTAAGTTGCTGTTGAACGTCAGGTGTGCCCGGATCCGTGCTGAAGAATGTCAGGTGTGCCCGGATCCGGTGGGGAATCATATTTTCTCAGAAACAGTTCTAACAACGTGTCAGAATGTCTGGAGGAAAAAGCTGACAATAAGATGGTGGCTGAGCAGTGGGGGTGAGTGTGACCCAGAACCCTCATGCAACCAAAGCGAGGTGTGGTAATGAGCGTTCATAATCCAGGCACCAGAGAGGTAGCGACAGGACCATCCCTGGGTCTTGCTGGCCAGTCAGTCTAGCCTAATTGGCCACTGGGAGATCCTGCATCAAAACTAAAACCAAAACAGAAAACAAAACAGGGTGATTAGCACATGAAGAACAGCATCCAAGGTTGTCCTCTGGCCTCCATGTACATGCCCACATGAGTACGCACATGTGTGTGCACACACATAAAGCATGCAAACAGCACACATGCTTGTATACACACACACACACACACACACACACACACACACACACTTCACCTGAAGGACAGATGGACTGGGCTACCTCTCAGCTTCTATGCAATCCTCTGTGTGCCCTAAACCTGCACATGTCCTTTGGTCAGAGGACAAGAGACAGTAAGAATCGGGAACCACTTACTGGTTTCCCAAGTCCTCAGCCTAGGTTTTGATTCCACAAGCCCAGCCTTCAACCATCTTGCCGGGTTTGTTTGTTTGTTTTGTTTTGTTTTTTTTCTTTCTCTCAGCCCACGAGCTTCCGGGCCCAGTTCTCCTCGGTGTGAAGCTGTGAGCTGTGGATAACTGGTCCCTACCTATGGTAGTGAGCAAGCCACCTCAGTTTTCTTAGCTGTAAATTAGGGGACAAATGCCTCCTCCGGAGAGTTATGACATTGCATGAGAGCCATTTGTCAACTGCAAAGCCCCCTTGAGGCTGTTCTGCAGAGCTCAGCCACGTGGTCAGCAGACAGACCGCTAAGTGTATCCGTTTCTCTCAGACAACTCATGGTCAGCCTGCAAGCTCAGCAGCCAGGGCACTGAGACAGGAGAATTGCTGTGTATGCCACTTCTGCCTGGGCTACACATAGATAGTGCCAGACCAGTCTGGCACACAGTGTGAGACCCTTTCTCGAAACAGAATAAAAGAAAACAAAGTAAAAGAACAGAATCCAGTCTCCCCGTGGAAGGGGTCTCACTTCAGAAGTGAAGCTACAGATCCCATGGACGGCACCCTGTCCACAGACGCTGGCCTGCTCCTGGACGATGGTGGGACACTGCTCTTCCTCGGGAAAGGAGCCAGACTGGGCTACAGAGTGGCTGCTGCCTGGGGTTAGGAGCCCAGCGGCTCCGAGATGGGTTCACAATGGGAAGGGAGCAGAGGGCTTACTAAAAGCCTTTCCCTTCCTCAGCCTTTCCCAAATGGTCACCTGGTCTCCTGAACTTGCCTGCCATGTGCATCTACTTCTCTAGCTAGATCCCAAAGGGAAGAAAGACTCCATGCTGAACCCCTTGTTTTCTCCCTGGCCCAACATAGATGAAGTAGAAAGATACCAGCCTTTGCTTTCCATTTGGCTGTATACAAGTTCCTGGGGGGGGGGGCAACTACTACACAGAACCCCACAACCACAGGGGGAATGGGGTGGCACAATCAGAACAACCCTACCCGCCTCCAGTCCTGTGAGAGGCCCTGGCACAGAGTCTTCCTCCCCCCCAACAGTTTTCTGCTCCTCTTAGAACCCCAGAACTCCTGCAAGCCTCTCAGCCCCCACAGACCTTCTGCAGTTCCATCCCCAGCAAAAGGGGCTGGCTTTACATCCCTACACGCTCTAACTCAAGGAGGAGGGGGAGAGGGGAAGGGGAAGGGGGAGAGGGAAGCACGGCAAAACTTGCCTAGTGGGGAGGAGGAAGGAGGGGGGCCCTCCTGGGCACAGAACAGAAGTCCCCGACACACTGTGGCTGCCTTGTGGTTCCAGCCCGAGGCTCCTGCAAGTACACTGTGGTTGAACACGATAACCGGCGAGACGATTCAGAGAATTTCAGAAGGTTTTGTAATGAAAGGTGACAGACAGCTCAATGCCTGTGATAACAAGATGCTGGGGCTTGGTGCCAAGAAGCTGGGCAGCAGGGACACGGAAGGCTCACCAGGGCAGGCTGGAGGGAGGAAGAAAACCCACTCCATTCCTGGCAAGTGAACCAAAATGGAGGCTTCCTCCTTGGCTTTGGAGCGGGGGACGACGAATGTGCTCGGAAGGACTCACTTGCTCCTGTCTAGGGTGAGGTTGAGAGTAGAGCTGAGTCAGGTCCATCCCTTTCTGGGCAAGCCAAGTCTGCTCAGGAAGTTGCCATACCACCAGGCCCTGGGCCACTGCCCACTAGGCTCACAGGTTGCTCCCAGCAAGCCATCCCCTTCTCTCTTCCTCGTTATCAATATCAAATGCCCTGGTCAAGAAGGCAGGGTAGGAGGACAGCACCAGGTGGGTGGCTGATGGGGACAGCCTGGCAGGGCCCAGGATGTGTGGTCTGTGAGGAAGACACTCATGGACACTCAGTGGCTGTGGGGAATGTCTCATCCCACAGTACACAATGGAAGGCTGCCTCTCTTGGGTACCACCTTGTCTCGCAGTAGCATCCTTCCTTCTTCATGTGCACTGGGGGAATCTCCCCTCTAGTTGTCCAAGTGTGCCACACCCGCAGTTGTGGTGACTCAGTGCCTTACAGATCCCCTGCTCAGAACAAACCACCCCTTTCCTTTCTCCCTTGGAGACCCTGTTCAAACCATGCCTGTGTGTCCATCTCTTCTGTGCAGACTCCTGAGCCCTCAGGGCAGGACTCACATCCAGCTTCTCCACCGGACTGACCGTGTAGCCATCGGCTTTGCCTGCGTCTCCACTGAAGCCAGGTGCTCCGCCTTCTGCCTTCCATTCAGGTTCTAAGGAGAGGAGCTACAGCTTATTTTACCTCTGGTTTCCAAAGTCTTGCTCAGAACCAGGCATTCTGTGCTGGTGGCTCTCTTTTAGGAGGAGTGGAAGCTTTATGGGGTAGGACCTAATGGACGGAGGCAGACCTGGAGGGGCCTCGGAAGGGTATGTGCTGTCTCTAGCCCTTCCCCTGTCTCTCTGTGCATCCTGGCTGACACAAGGTGACACGAGGTGACATGAGGTGAGCCTGCTTTACTGTTCTTTCCACCATGATACTTCACCTCGCCACAAACCCACAGTGATGGGACCAAGCAACTGCGGGCTGAGATCTCTGAAACCCTGCTCGGGAACACATCTTGCCTCCTGTGAGTGATATCCTGTGTGTGTGTGTGTGTGTGTGTGTGTGTGTGTGTGTGTGTGTGTGTGTGTACAAAATTGATTTATGCATATCTGTATGAATGAGATGGATGGATGGATGCATGGATGGATGCATGGGATGAGGGCAGCATCTGGTCAGACGAGGGTTCCAGGACACCTCCAGGTAGAGAAAGCGCTTTACAGACCCACCATACAATTCAAGCCCAGCATAGGCAGGGCTACAGACATGGCGTGTCCCTTGAACATGTCCCTTAATGCAGGCTGCAGACCTGGGCTCTCATCGTCTAACAGAAGGCCCTTTGTTTTGCCTTTTGTGTGTGTGGCTCTGGCAAGGTTTCTCCTCACCCATCTGTAGACTTTCAGACTTTGGGTCTTGTTTAGACCTCAGTCTCGAAAGTATCATGGGAACCCAATTTTCTCCTTAGAAACACACCAAAAGATGACGGCCCCTCCCTCTGGTATGCCTCCCACCTCCAGTCTGCCATATTCAGAAACAGAAGACAGAGGGCTTGGTTCCAAATCAGATCGCTGCTCCTCTCTCAGGGAATTCCCCCAGGCTTCCCCCACTGCAAGCCCTCTTACCACCTGCAGTTATAGCAATGCCCACCCCGGAGAAGGTGCTCCCCATGGAGAGGCACAGATGTCCACCAATCAAAACTGACACCAGCCACAAACCAGAGTAGGTGCAAGACCCAAGGAGTGACCAGGGGCTGACAGGAACTGGTTTGAACCAGGCCCATCTGTTTTGGCTCTGTCTGACTGAACCACTGAGGAAGTGAGTGGTTCAACCCTGGTGCACTAGAGCCCCAGTGGGACCTCTGCAAACCACGCCTTTTCTAGGCAGGATCGACTGCAAAGCAGATAGGAACCCCACCATGGAACACAGCCTGGGCCCCACACAGGCACACAGACACACCAACAAGCAGACCGTGACTTCCTGGCCTCTCAGTCGAGGTCTCAGGAGACCTCGGCACCTGCTTTTCTTTGACGTACAATGGTTTCTAGAGAATTCAGTTTCCTACCCCCACCCCAGCACTCCCACAGAGAACCATTATGCTGCTGGATTGTGGGCCCTCCCTCCTAGACCTACCTGTCTCCTCCATCTTCTCCACACTCTCTCCTTGAAGCATCTGCTGTACCTCAGGAGGAAATATCTCATCTCTCACACCTACTGTGTGAATGGACATGGGGTCTTCACCATGGAGAAGATGGGCTCTGGGGTCAGATACCAGAAGTTCTAAACTCCAGTCCCACCTCGAGTCAGTCCACTGTCCCTGGGGCACCTGGGCTAACCTGGGGTACCTGGGCTGACCTGGGTGATGCTCTAACTCCTTTCAGTGTTGTGGACCCTAAGGTAGTCACCCCCTCCCAAGGCCACTCAGAGGACTGAATGCAAAGGGGCATGGGCATAACACTGAGCACTGGCACTGGGAGGTGCTTCCTCCACAAAAAACAGTGACTCTCTTCATACAAATACAAGCTAGAGTCACAAAGATCCCCAGGGTGGAACAGGAGTAGACAGGGGTTGATCTCTCTCTCTCTCTCTCTCTTCCCCCTTTCTCCCCCTCCTCCTCCCCTCCCTCTCCTGCCCCTCCCCTCCCTCTTCTCTCCTCCCCCTTCCCTTCCCCCTTCCTCATCCCCCTCCCCACCCCTCTTCCCCCCCACACACACACTCAGGAACTATTACATCAACCACTCCTTTGGGTCGTGTCTATATCATCTGTGGGACACGTGGCACTATGGTGCACCCACATCTGCTCCTGGAAGGTCAGTTAAATTTGCTGGTTGAGTTCCCAGAACAGAATACATCCCTGCAGCCCGCCACCGCGCCCAGGTGTGCCAGAAAGACGGGAGAGAGAAGTGAGCCTGTTGTACGCAGCTTCTCTCTGACCTGCTGGGAAACCAAAGGCTTGAAGCGAGGGCGCCAGGAGAAACCTGGAGAAGCTGCATAGAGGGGAAGCCCTGGGAGCTGGATATGAAACCACAGGCTATGGTATTGCACATTAGCCCTACGTGGTGATGCTATTTAAGAGGCTATGGAAACTATAGGGGTTAGAACCAGTAGGACATACATCACTGAAGGTGGGACCTGGGGAATCTTGTCCAGGGCATTCTCCCCACCCCCCCTCACCTCCCCTCCTTCGTGTCCATCATTAGATGAGCCTCCTCGGCGGCACACTCCTGCCATAATGATATTCAGTCTTGCCATGGTCCAGAATTAATGAGATAAGAACTGTGATCTGAAACCACTAAAACCAGGAGCCAAAATAAATCCACTTACATCCTTCATGTTGGGTCTTTTGTCTCAAAAAAAAAAAAAATGTTGTATAACCAGAGAGCTGGTGGCTGCACACACAGTGAACACACTACACATCCTTGAGCTGTGTGCACTTCAAAATGGCTCATTAAGCAACACATGTTGTCACCACATGCACAACAAAAAGGGCAGAAACAGAAAAGTTAAAGGTTAGGTCAAAAGGTTATGTCAAAACCATGCACAGGTGCACGCAAGGAGCATGCTCTTGAGGGCCTCGGGTCAGGCGACAAAGCTGCGATGAGCAGGATCAGAGGCAGCACATGGGTCACAGCTGTTGTTGTGACTCTTGGTGACTTACTTGTGCATTCCTGTGGAAGAGCAAAGCTCTGACTGAGGCCGGCACAGCATGGAAAGACGGACTGACTCATGATCCCAGGTGGAGAACCCCCTCCCCCACCCAGAGCGGCCTTCTGGAAGGTCGCCCTGGCCTCCCCATACCCTGGTAGGCCATTTTCATATGCTGCCATGCTGGCTTGATTCCACTCCATAAACATAGGTGTCTGGTGCTGGGGAGTGACCCGACTCATGGCCTATGGCCTTGTTCATGCGAGACAATCCCTCTCACACTGAGCTACACCCCAGCAAACATCCGTTTTTATGGAACCATCTAAAGACGACGGCTTTCGACCACACACCTCATCATCTTCAGTCCCTCCGGATGTCTTCGCTAGAACAAAGCTCTCCTGACCACAGTACCCATGATTCCATCGGCTTCCGGCCCAGGCTCCTCCTATCCCTATCCCCCCTCCCTCCGACACTCGTTTCATAGGTTTGGGTGGTTCGATGGTTTCTTGGTCGTTTTCTTTGGATCCTCTAGTTTCCTTCATTGTGTGTAAATGTGGGGTTTCCCTGCAACTGCCCCGGCTGCGAGTTTGTTCTTTTGCGTGGTGCACCTCCTAAGGCTGTGCCTTGTAGATCAGTCCACACCTTGGGTTTGCTCGGCCATTTCTTCTATCACTCAGCTCCCACTCTGTCCCTGTGAGTCACATGACCTGAAAGGCAGCACTGAAATCATTACCGCAGGAGTCGGGGTCTTTTCCTTTGAATACGAAATTACTTATGTAAATGTGTTTGTCTTTAATTGGTTCATAATAATTATACAGATTTATAAGATCAGGAGTAATATTTCAATATGTGCATATATTGGTTTTTTTTAATTAATTCTTTTTTTTTAAATGTTTTATTTGAATCTCATTTTGGAAAACTTTGACTCCTCTTTCAGTTTAAAAGTAAAATGCCTCCTCTGCGCAGGCCCACGTGTGTGAGCATGTGCTCCCCAGTTGGTAGCGCTATTTGGGGATGTCCGGTAGCTTTTAAGAGGTAGGACTTAGCTGGGCAGCTTTTAAGAGCTAGGACTCAGCTTGGCTAGCCCAGGTCCCTTGGAGTGGGCTGGGTTCAGCTGGGGACTGGATCTGATCTAGTTCTCTCTGCTTCCTGACCCAGCCACCAGGTGAACAGCCCCTTCATACACTCCTCCTCCCCTCTCTGCCTTCCACGGAGGTGACTAGAACCCTCGGAATTGTGAACCAACGATGATTCTACAAGTCATTTGAAGTCAGACTTCCTGTAAGTTGCCTAGAGTTTGTGTCAGTATAGAAAGCTATTCCCTACGTATTTACCACTGGTTAACCATCTTTAGAAACACGAGTGAAGCTGACAGCTTCTTTGCCATTTTTAAAGTGTTTAATTTTCGTGTGTGTGTGTGTGTGTGTGTGTGTGTGTGTGTGTGTGTGTTTGTATTCCACTTATGTGCAGTGCCCATAGAGGCCAGAGGAGGGCATGGGATCCCTAGAGTTGGAGCTTTAGGAGGCTGTGAGCTACAGAGCTCAGGTCCTTTGGAAGAGCTGGAAGCACTCAGCCACTGAGCCATTTTTCCAGCCCCCCCCCTTTTTTTGTCAATGATGTTTGTCCTAAGGCTGTTTCCACCATGGATGTATAGGCAGGGTATCCTCCCCCGAAGATTATTTAAATAAGGTTTAATTTTTCCTTCTTGCTTTGTGACCAGGCTCACTAGTAATTTATAATTTGTCTATGCTTTCCTGTTAGTGCGTAACTTGGCATTTTCCTCTTTCCTAATTTTCATTTGATTTGATTAATTTTTTGAACATGTAAATCATGTACAAATTATGTACGAATAATTCAGAACACAAAACAGTATTAAAAATCCTGCCTAAAGAAGTTTTATTCCCATGGTAGTGTTTCCTACCCCACCCCACCACCTCTGTTTACTCGTTCATTCTCTCTGTATTCCTTTAGACACATATCACTTACGGGCATGAATATGCATACATGTGCATAAACACAAGCCAGTTCCCACCTCTTTCTCATAGACGTTACGGTAAGAATGTGGATGGGGGCTGAAGTCTCAGAAGGGAAAACAGGGTTTGGTTTTGATGTTCGTAAAATATTTTTAAAATATTTTAAAATTCTGTGTCTGTGTGTGTTTGTGTGAGCTTGGCACATGTGTGCAGGTGCACATAGAGGTCAGAAGCAGAAGACCCCTGAGCAGGGGCATGGGGCACATGTGTTCTCAACTGCCCAGCTGTCTCTTTGGATCCTGTTTTTACTGTTTTGAGATAGCATCTAATGTCCTCACATTTCTCTGCTCATACAAAATGCCACATTCTAAATCAAAAAAGGCACAAAATATAGGAAACAAAGTGGAGGAACAGTTAAACCCAGTAGTCCCAGAAGCTACAAAGTAAAGCCAGAGGTGACTTCATGGGATCGTGAGAGAGCTCTGTGACAAGACAAGAGTCACAAAACCCGCGTGCCTGACATGTGGCCATGTTTGCTGTATTTAAAGCACTCCAGGCACACTCAGTGGAAAACTGATTCAGGCTGGGAGAGGGTGAGCCTGGGAAAGCACTCACTGTGCCACCCTGAGGATCTCAGTTCAGAGCCCAAACCAGAGTCAAAGCCGACACGACACAGCAGTGGGCATCCATGACTGCAGTGGGACAGGAGGCAGAAACAGGGAATTCTCCAGGTACCTGGCTCAAACAAGGTGGAAGGCAAGGATGACACCTAAGCTTGCCCTCTGACTTCCATATGCAACACAATGCCATGTATGCACGGATATGCACACAGCACATGCGCGCGCGTACACACACACCAGTTATCTCATACATATGTCATACATATATACATATCACGCACATACACACATCATAGATGCACATGCATACACACATGATACGTACACAACAACATTTTTTAAAAACCTCAACTGTTTGTAAATTCCTCAAAAAGAAAAAAAAAGTTAAACATATACTCTCAGGGGCCCCAGTTCCTCAGCTCCTATATGTTTAGGAGAAGTCAGAGACACATCCACACAAAGACATGTGCCGTGTGCCTAAGAGCACCAAAGGAGAGAACCAGTCTGTGCACCAGTAAGGGACCCAACAGATGCACAAACAACAGACAACTAGTAGGTGGTTCAACTGTCCAGCGGCTCCCAGCTCCAGGGCCACACCCTCACAACCAGCTTTGCAAGCACTGAAGCTCCTCCTACAACCAGGACAGCATTGGCCCAGAACTGAGGCATGTCCTGACACACCTTGAGATGATTAGAACATATCATTCAGTGTCAGCACCAGGCCTGTGGTTGTCACATCATGTCACTTAGGAAACAATAATAATCCATGTCTACACATGTTTCATATAGTCTTTGAATACTTTTAATCTGCAAGGCCAACCATATACTCACAGGAAAGACTGCTCTCCAATGGACCCAGGAAACCAGTTGCGGCATATATGCGTGTTGGCTTCTCAGAATGACACACTATCTGTGCGATCCCTTTAAAGGAAGTCAGGAAGAAACGTCCCATCTCCAGTGACAGAGCTCAGGACGACGACTGCCGCTGGAGGTGCTGGCTAGAAGTGGACCCAAGGGAACCCTCAGGAGTAATGAAGATGTCTCATGTCTTCATTTGGGGGACGCGCTTCCACATTTACCAAGACTCTCCAAACTCTACAGTGATGATCTCTATCTTTTGCCTGATGTGAGTCACCTCCATGAAAATGATAATGGATGAAATAAAATGTATGTAAAGAGCACCCAACGATCAGCAAGAAAGGGATAATAAACGTCGTGTGAAATGGGCAGAGACTACGAAGGGGCAGCCCGTGGCTGGGGGAATGCAGCTGTCTTACCAACGATAAAGAACGACATTTGCCTTCACGTGTCAGCCGGGAAATGCAGGTGAGAGCATCCTCCCCCAGCTGGCTGGCCAAAGTGAAGATTAATAGTACCAGCTACTGGCATGGAATCAGGGAAGCAATCATTTGCTTGCACTGTAAACTGGTAGAGGTTGCTCAAAGGTGACTTGGCAATAGCTGCTGAAGCTTAAAAGCGCGTGACCTCTAACCCAGCACTATGACATCTGGAACCATATGGGAAAGGGTCGTTTTAAACCACAGGATTCCTGTGCTAGAAAACAAATCAGGTCTATATGGGCCCACACGACCAGCATGCAGTTAGGTCAACAAGAGCAACACCAGACAATAGATAGATAATTTAGTGTAATCTCATGAACACCACACACACACACACACACACACACACACACACACACACACGTCTGAGTGCATTTATACACACTTGTAAATATTCAGACGGGGGGAAGGAAGATGTACTTCAAGTGTTGCTATGGTTACTTCTGGGAGGGGAGTTCAGGTAAAGTCCCATTGCGTAGCACTTTCTCTGTGCTTTTCAATGATTACATTCTTGCACTCTTGGTGTGCATGCACGTGTACATGTGCGTGGGCACACAGATGCGTGTGTGCACAGACACATGCATATGGAGGCCAAAGGTTAAGAGTTGGGTGTGCACCTGCCAGTCTCCAACTTTGTCTTTTGAGGCAAGGTCTCTCACTAAGCCAGGAGCTCACCGACTCAGCTAGACTAGGGGGCCAGCAAGCCCTGGGATCCTCCTGTCTCTGCCTCCCCAACGCTGGATGACAGACACACACCGCCACCCCCAGATTTTTAACATGAGTTCTGGGGATCCCGATTCGTGTCTTTGAGCTCACAGGGTGAGCACCTTCCTGAGTAAGCCATCTCGCCAGCCTGTGCTTGGTTTCTAAAGGTTTTTGACAACGTCTCTGCTGCTGGTGGTTCAGTGTGTGTTAAGGAGTCGTTGTACCAGGGCTTGCTTAGCTGCAGACTGACAGACAGCCTTGCAGGGGGGACAAAAGAGCCCGCAGAAACCTGCCTCGCCCTTTCCCCTGCCCTCTGGTCTCATCGTGATCACTGGGCGCTGACCATCTGACACCTGGTCCCTAAGTGCACAGAAAACGCCCATGGCTGTCAGCTGTGGGTGCTGGCCGTGTTCTCATGGGTGGTGGCAGCAGGTGTTCTTCATCCTCAGCTTCAGTCACTCGGGCCTTGTTCAGAACTCGGGGACCAGGTGTCTTCTGCAGATCGGAGGTGGGGATTGTGATAGGTGCGGCTGTGACCGGTCTGTGTGTTACAGAACACCTCCAGCAAGGCTGTGGCGACAGCCCAGGTGATCACACACTTAGTATTTCTGCAGCCGCACGCTCCATACTCCTTCTGAAACAAAGGCTAATGAATAACCGCAGGTCAGCCGGAGGGAGCCACTGCCGCTAAGTGAGAAAGTGACAAGGACCAACTTTTGACTCTCAGAGCTCCAGACTCAGAAATGGTGGATGAGGCAGGATCCCTTGGAAAGCCTGCCCTGCCCAGTGAGCAGTGCCTTTCTTAGGTTCCCGGTGTCAGTTTCCCATGGAGCATGAAGCCTAGGGGCTGGCTGGCTGGCTCAGTGGGTGAAGGCACCTGCTGCCAAGTCTGATGACCTGGGTTCAATCCCCAGGATGTACATGGTGGAGAGAACCAACTCCTAAAAGTTGTCCTCTGACCTACGCACACTCCCTGTGGCGAGTGCATTACCCACCTCCCACCCCGCTCCCAAGCCCACCGCCACAGACAATGTTTTGCTGCTGCTGTTGCTTTTAGAAGCCTGCTTCTCCTGTTGCTGGCATGTGTGTTTCCAGTTTCAGCCCACTTTAAAGAAATGTCACGGGGACAGAGTGCTGCACCCTAGTCACACACCCACACGTACCACTGATGACACATCAGGGGAAGGGCAAGGGCAGTGAGCATGAAAAGTCTAATTCTGCACCTGAACCTCAGTTCCAGAACAGCAAGTGCTAAGGACAAAATTTCCTCGCACAATTCTGTGAGCCTAGGGTTTGAATTCACACTAGACCCGGGACAAGGCAAGCCATCCAGGTTGGTGGCGCCCCCTCGTGGTTGGGAGAAGCAACTACAAGTGCTATCTACAAGTAAGGCATCTCAAAATGTCCCCTAGAAGGGGAAAAAAAATGCCACCAGTTGAAATCCTCAAAACCTTGCATATAACAATGATGTGCCCATATATAGAAAAATTATGAATCAAATGAATAGAAACAAAGATGGAATAGAAAAAATAGCAAAAGTATAATACACTACCAAAAGTTATAGCGAGAAGATCGTTTAAGATCAAGGTTTCTGGAAATGAAAAATATAATCAGTGAACATGGATAAAGAAGAAATTAATGAGTTAGAAGGCAACTTTGAAGAAATCACATCAAATGCATCAAGAAAGCAAAAACTTGGGGCTAGGGAGATGGCTCAGTGGTTAGGAACACTGACTGTTCTTCCAGAGGTCCTAAGTTCAATTCTCAGCAACCACATAGTGGCTTACAAACATCTGTAAAGTGATCAGATGCCCTCTTCTGGTGTGTCTGAAGACAGCTACAGTGCACTTATATACATAAAATAAATAAATAATTCTTTTTTTTAAAAAAAAAAAAGAAAGCAAAAATTAAACATAAAATGTATTAGAGAGGTTAAAAGTTCAGGACTCTGTGGTAGTCAGTGTCTAAAAGGACCAACCTGGGGGAAGGGCTCAAGGAGAATAAATGGAATGGGAAGGGGTGGTGTTTAAAAGGATAAAGCCAGAGAGACACTCTTGGGTTCTCACAGCAGTGCGAATGATGGGTGCCAGGTGGTGTGGAGGTGCCGCTTGCTGTGAGCTGGATGTAGAAAAGCAGGACTGAGAACTGAGAGTGAGTGCCCATCTAACCCACGGATCCCTTTAAGGGCTGCCCTGTATGGCACCAGGGACCACAGAGTCCCAAAAGGCACTTCATCGTGGGAGCAGCTGACTGGAGCGTGGCTTTGGAAGGCAGGCCCTTCCAACACAGAGGCAAGAGCCCTTGATATGAGGCCTGTGTTCTACAGAGCAGCCAGGTGGGCTCTCCGGGGTAGATTCAGGAAGATGGGGGGTTGGGGAGGGGACAAGGCAGTGTTCCAAACAGAAAGAAGGATGAAGAAGAGAAACATGGGCAACCCTGAGCACTGAGTACCAAGGGCCAAAGAGAACTCTGTCAGACCAGATGACATTCAAGGGAGCTGTCGCAGCCTGAGTGACCAGGGAGGCCATGCTAGGAAGGTCCCTTGAGCAATAAGTTGGAGTGCTTGGACTTGAAACGGTGCTAGCCTTTGACAAACTACAACCTGCAGGCCACAGCTGGTTCACTGCTGTTTTTGTAAATAAAGCTTTATTGGAACACAGCCCCGCTCATCCACCCAGCTCATTCACAGATCCCTGAGGTGTCACCGAGTTGTACGAACAATACACGGCTGGGAAAATGAATCTGAGCTCAACCCAAGTGAGAAGCTTCAGGGCGCACAACCACCAGAGACAGATTCAAAGCTGGATATACGCACGCAACCACCAGAGTCAGATTCAAAAGCGGGATGTACGACAAATCAGAAGTGCAGCGGCAGACAGTACACAGCTGGGTCGCATTGCACAACTTCACTGAAGCTTTAGTGAGCATGGAGCACACTCACCTTACACTGCATATATGGCTTACCATGCAGCACTAAGAAGACGCTGCAGCTCAGCTTTGGGGCTGGTGTGTGTTGTGAACCACTGTGTTTCTACCTTGTGTGCGTTTTCTGCTCTTCCAGAAGTGCAGTCGTTTAGTGACAGAAAATAAAGACTTTTAATATTCTCCCACCACCAGTACTCAGCATGTAAGTATCAGATTCGTGTATCTTCGGATTGGATTATGTTCGAATGTTTGATTTTTTAAATTGCTCTTTGAGTTGCTGACTTCAGTTACACTTTTAAGAAAACGGTTAAGTAAATTTCGACTTGGGCAAGGACAGAACTTCCAGGTTTCTGAGTGAGCCCTGAGCATGTTTCTTCTGTTTTGTGACTCTGGAGTTATACAAAGTGGCCTCCTTATTGGTGACTATAAAATCGAAATATTGATCAGCTCTGAAAAACAGTGAAGATGGTCCAAATCCTGCACACCAAATATCCAGCAAGGGTTTGGCTGTTTGTAAGAATGAACAAGTATGTCTTCTCACTGGGAGCCCCCCTTTAATAAACAGTTAACTTTGCAGAAGAATTGTTTTTAAAGCACTTTTTCATTGACATATTATCAGTAAATATTTAATTTTTAATACCTATGTTATAGACCAATGTATATGGAGGGTCCACAAAAATTGCTTGGTAGGAAAAGGGGTTCAAAACAGAAAATAACTTAAGAAGATCTAGTTGGTACCTGATGTACCACTACTGTAGAGAAATTAAAACAGTTTCCAGAGAAGCTACATGTCCCATGAAGCCTGTGACATGTGTCCTCCAACCGACCTATGAAGTCCTGGGCAGAGACAGACCGCCAATGAAGACTCTTGGGCAGCACCCGAGGAAAAAGGAAAAGGCTGTGAGAAGAAGTGAAAGGAGAGGACCTGCCTGGCCAGGACGAGTTCCTGGCGCATCTTGTCTGTGGAGGGATATCTTGGCATCAACTTGATTGAATCTGGGACCAACTAAGAGACACGCCTCTAGAAGTGCCACTTTTGGAAGATGGACATTCTGGGGATATCTTCCCAGAGAGTCAACAGAGTTGTCTAGTTAGGATCTTACTGCTGTGAACAGATACCATGACCAGGACAACTCTTATAAGGACATTTCATTGGGGCTGGCTCACAGGTTCAAAGATTCAGTCCATTATCATCCAGGCAGGAACATGGCAGCATCCAGGCAGGTGTGCGTGGTACAGGAGGAGCTGAGAGCTCTACATCTTGTTCCAAAGGCAAACAGGGAGAAGACTGACTTCCAGGCAGCTAGGACAATGATCTTAAAGCCCACACCCATAGTGGCAAACCAACACCGACAAGGCCACACCTCCTAATAGTGCCACGCCCTGGGCCATACATATTTAGACCACCACAAACATTTTCCTGTGGTGGGCCAGATTTGATGAGGTCTGAGGGGAGGGCACAGCTGATTTTGCCTATCCCTCTTCACTGCCTGCTGAGAAATACATCTACTCTACTGCTGCTGTACATCCTTTGCTTATGTGTCAATCCAGCCTCTTGACCCTTCAACACGGACTAAAGACAAGTGGCTCTCCAGCAATCTTCCAAGGCTTTAGTCCTACACTGGGACTGCTGAGGCATCCATCTTTGTGGACTAAGCAGCTCCCAGGCCCTCACCTTTCCCAGTATGCAGACAGCCACTGTTGGGCTACCCAGCCTCCGTTGTGTAGGGCAATCTAGTAAGCCCTTTGTAATTCACATTCCTTCCTCTGGGTTTTGTTCCTTCAGAGAACCCTGAAACACCATCCCTTTACCCACGAGACCAACACTCATTCTCATAGCCAGGAAGCTGGGACTAGGCCCATTTTAGAGATTGGGAAAACTGACCCAGAGAGGTTGCCTCCATCAAGGCTGCCTAGTTCTTCAGGGAAAAGATGAGATCTCATTTTAAGTCAGGCAGACTCCAAAATCACTGTTCTTACCTCTACCCTTTAATTCTCAAGTAGGAAGGGACAGTCCCAAGCCAGTGAGATGGCTACTGTGTCACTGCAGGCCCTGTCCCAAATCAGAGAGAAGGTAACAGTTTTACACCTCGGATGGCTGGTCCAGGGCCAATGCTGCTCTGAAGGCACCACTTCTGGCCCAGGGCTCCTTCATCTTTTCCTCCTAATGGTGGCTTTACCCTGTCCCCTCCTTTGTGTCTCCGGACCCATGGGCTCTGCCAAGAAGACTCTCACGCCATCACCCTGCAGCCTCGTACCCGCCAGGCACTCAAGGCAGTTGGGCGATATCATCTCCACATCTGTGATAAAAGCAAAGGGGTTGGCAGCCCAGGGGGTGCCACCCACGCCACAAGAGATGACCTAGTTGATTTTCAGTGACATTGCAGCACACTATCTCTGGGCTCTGGCCCCAGCAGGACCCCAGCCCCCAGCAGGGCTTTTTCCACTCGCTCTCACAGCCAGGATCCTAGGCCACATTTAACTCCTCAGGGTTCCCTTCTGACACCACAGCTTCACCCAGGGATGCCACACTGCTCAGGCTTGCAGACACCTCTCCTTGCAGCTCCCCAGAGGCCCCACCTGTCTGTGAGGGACTGTAAGCAGCCACTTCTGGGCTGAGAAACCCCTGAGGAAGAGGCCAGTGACTTTTGCCTGTGGCCAGGACTCTCCATAGGGAGGGATGTGGTTTGAATCTACCAAGCAGGTCCCACAGAAGGAACTTTTCCTCACCAGCCCCCCACCCATCAGAAGTCCCACCACAGAGGCTCAGCCTACACTGTTCCTGGGGACAGTGTCAGTGCAGGCAGGGCCTTCCCTGGGAGAGGAGGAGGGGGAGGAAGAGGAAGAGGAAGAGAAGGAGGAGGAGGAGGAGGAGGAGGAGGAGGCGGCGGCCTGTGACCCTACGGCCTGTAGTCTACCACAGGGCTTACCACACTACCCTGCTCTCCTGCCTCAGGAAATAGGCAGCCCCACAGGACACACAGAGCTCTGGGGCCAGCTGCCCTGAAGCTGAGGGGAAAGGGGAATGGGGGACACTAATTCCAACCTGCTAGTACCTGTCACAGCCCCGCTTGGTGGCCAATGTTTGCTGTCCTGGGAGTATGA
The DNA here is from genome assembly GCF_900095145.1 of Mus pahari. Taxonomy (NCBI): domain Eukaryota; kingdom Metazoa; phylum Chordata; class Mammalia; order Rodentia; family Muridae; genus Mus; species Mus pahari. The sequence goes on along the minus strand of NC_034599.1, from coordinate 55,959,775 downwards.
AGGGGAAAGAGTCCAGAGGGTGCTAAGTATGATTTTTTGAACATCTGCCATGCACTGAGCAGATGGACCCAGTATAGAGGATGTTCATGGAGTTGTGGTACAGTCTCTCCGTGAATCTCAGATATTTGCCCAGGGGTAACATGGAATTAAACATTACCAACCATTCCATGTAGCGTGTGTGTGTGCACGTGTGTGTGTGTGTGT
>NC_034599.1:55918871-55958615 GCF_900095145.1 Mus pahari | reverse complement strand
AGGGAGGGAGGGAGGGAGGGAGGGAGGACTGCTTCAGGTCAGAAGAGAAGTCCATGCTTTGAAGGTCAACAACACCAGCAAATGATCAAGGTGGTAGAAAGGAATAAACCAGCCCCCTCCCAGCCTCTGCCTGGGCTCAGAGCCAGGGGTTATCAAACACTGTCAGGAAGGAATACAAAGGCCATTGTTCACACCGGGACAGACTCAAGACCAGAGATGGTAGCACCTAAGTGTGTTAATGTGCCTTATGGTGGCATGCCTCCTTCAAGAACCAGTCCCCAGCACAAAGTAGGCCCAGCCTCTGGAACTTGGAGGAAGTTCCCAGCTTTCCAGAGGCTCACTCGTCAGCTGCCCAACTCAGTTAGTGGACCTTGCTCCTTGGCCACTCTGAAGGCTCAGGTCGGGCACGTACCGGAGGTTCCAGGCTCTGAAGGGTAGCCCTGTCCCCAGAGCTGGGCCGCTGGGGTAAGAACATCCCTGGGACCTCTCTGCTTAGCACTGCACGCTCAGGCTCCTGTCCAAGTCTGACTCCAGTTCTCAGACAACCAGACGCCATGACAGCCTTCTACTGAGCATCCCTCGGTCCTCCCGTGCCTGATGAAGAGATGCGCAAACTGAACATTTCCAATGAGGATATCTCCAGATGTCTCTATGTGCACAGAAGCCCTGGCTGGCCCTGGAAACTGATCCATAGCTTTCAAATGCATGGAGCCCGAGCCTCTGAGTCTGTAGTTGTTTTATAAATAAAATTTTCATGTGTGGTATGTATGTGTGTCTGTGTGTGCACGTGTGTGTGCACGTGTGTGTGTGTGTGTGTGTGTGTGTGCAAGGCGTGGGGGGTGGGGTGTGTGTGAGCCATCTACTTTGCAGAGAACAGGGTCATCTTGACCAGGTGCTCGCTGCCTGATGATGCCATTGATACAGCCTCAGGTTCAAAACTAGCACAACACGGCAGAGAGGAAGAAGAGAAGAATGCAGAGTCAGGATGAGAAATGGGGGCCCCTAGAACCCAGCCCTTTCCTACTGGAAAGGAAAATCTTCCTTGCTTCTGGGGTTCCTGAGTTCAGTCACTACAGCCCCAGCAGGCTGGACGGTGACAAAAACCCATTTTGTCCCAAGGCCCCAAGGCACATCAGACAGCACGGGCGGCAGGGGTTCCCACTGCCTTCTAGAATCATCTTTGGATTCCATAATTGCTGGCTCTGAAAATGTCAGAGGCTGGGAGAAGCACAGAGGCAGCCGCTTGGAAGACAGGCAGACAGCAATGAGGGAGTCAGGGCCTTCATTACCCTAGGGACCAGAGCCGGCAGAAAGAGACAGTTTAATGAAAAGGTGCTGTCAGGAACTAATCACGTGGAGGGCAGCTCCTGCGGGAAGGCTTTCTGTCTGTCCCCTCCCTTCCCACTCAGTCAGGAGCTCCTGCCAGGCCCTGCATTTCCTGTGAACAGGGGGCTTGAGAACCCACCCTCCCGGGCTAGGCTGATAGGAGGCACAGGAGCCTGAGAGCCCTCTGTTGCACAGGCTGCCTCTATAGGTCTCCTGCCAGCTGCCTGGTTTGTCCCTCCATACTGAATCTGTTCTTTTTGCTCAGTTTCACACTTCCTGGCTGGCTGGGGACCATGATTCTGAGAAGACAATAGTCTCATATGTACTTTTAATTTAAAAAAATGTATTTTTAAATGTATGTATGAGTATGTATGTATGTATGTACATACGTATGTATGTGTGTATGTATGTATGCGTGCATACATGTAGGTATGTATGTATGTATGTTTGGAAGGGTCATGGCACATGTTTGGAACTGAGAGGGCAACTTGAGAGGGTAGGCTCTCTCTTTTCCCCAGATAGGGAGAAGATCAGAGCCAGGTAATGTGGCTTCAGAGCCAGCCTACACACCCTCCTTGTCCGACCTTCCTAAGCTTGGTGTTCGGCAGCCATGGGGGGCTCTGTAGGCTGTTCACCTATCTCCTGATCCCTTAGCCTCATCTTTAGGTCCAGAGTGGCACCCAGGCTAGCTTACCCCAGACTCAGCTGGGGTGCCTCTCTGCAGCCACTCTCCCTGCCTTTGATCCGCATCAGGAACCACTCCCACCTACAGGCTCAAACACACTGCAACCCTGGAGGATCTCAGAGCAAAGCTGACCTTCCCCAGTGTGTGTGAGCACTCTCTACTGCCCAGGGCAAGGGCCCAGGAACTGTAGGATGCTGAGAAATCTGCAGCCGAGCTGATCTGTGTTTCAATGACAATGTTGGACCCACAAGACAAAAAGGGGTACACAGAAGTGCACTGATGTGGTGACAGGCACTGGGAGGGGTCTGGCAGGGATCATACCATCTCACACGAGCCCCTTTCCAGGGGCAGTCTGCCCGCTGTCCCTGGGAGGGAATGATGTGTGCTTCATGTACCTGCCTGCCAGCTTTCCTGATGGATGGCTCTCCCCACGAGAGGAAATCTATGAAGCTGTGAAGGGTCCCTGCGCTGGAGACGATGAAGGACTCTGTCCTGAAAGTAATAGGTTCAGTCAACACAGAGAGGTGAAGGATGGAGAGAGCTCATGGTGCCTGGCAGGTCAGAGGCTACATCAGGAATTTAGATGGAGCTGCGGAGCTGGGTGGCCCTGACCACCCAGGGACGGTGTCCAGCTGGAGAAGCAGGACAAGTTCCCAGCTCTGGCTGTTTCTAGGCCATCAGCAGGCTGGGTCACACACATTCTACTCCTTTAAACTTTATCCAAACCATCGCAGTGGCATTATTGTTCCCATTTTACATATAGGGCAACTGAGTCCTGAGTTCTGCAATACCCGTGTATGGTCAGCTGCCCGGACGTCTTTACTTTCCATGTAACATTTCTGTTGGGAGGACCAGTGGTTCTGGAGCAGAAAGGGCTACACAGTTCCAGAGGAAAGAGGCTACCCAGAGGGGCCCCCATGGTAGGAAGATTTCCAGAGCTGGGTTATGGCCTCATGATAATCAGGAGGAGGGACTACAAGATCACAGCGTTGATAGCTTCAGGCCTACCATCTGCACCCCTGCACTGCAGAGCAGGCCAGCTGGTTGCTGCCTTATCTGTCCAAAGATCTGGTGGCAGCAGAGCCCATGAGCTGAAAGGCCAGGAGTGGGGTAGGCTCCCTTTATGGGCTCTGTGTCCTCACAGAGCTGGGATAAGGGGCTTCTTGGGTCCAGAGAGCAGCTGGGAGGATGCATGGGCCTGGGGGTGGGGCTACATTATCATTACCTGTGAGATGGATATTGACAAAGGTAACCAGACAGAAGATAAAGGGTTAGAGGTCAGAAGGATGTGACAGAAAGTGGGGAGGTGGCTAGGCTGGTAAAGTGCTTGCTTTGCAAGCATGGGGACCTGATTCCACACCCAGAACCCACATAAAGAAAGCTGGACATGGTTTCTTCTCTGTGTTAGAGGTAATCGGCCTGGCCTACTTGGATAGCCCCAGGTTAGTGAGGAAGCCTGGCTCAAAGAATGAGGTGGACTGTACATGAGAAACAATACCAGAGGTTTCTCCTGGCTTCCACAGGTACAGAACACACACACACACACACACACACACACACACACACACACACGAGTGCAACAGAAGAATAGAGAAATAGACACACTGAGAGAAGCACAGGTGTGTGTGTGTGTGTGTGTGTGTGTGTGAGAGAGAGAGAGAGAGAGAGAGAGAGAGAGAGAGAGAGAGAGAAACAGAGACAGAAAGACAGAGACAGAGAGACAGAGACAGAGAGACAGGGGAGGAGAGAGAATACTTGCCAGAGAGATGAAAGCCAGGGATGGGGTCACTGTCCCCACTGACACTCCTACCTGAAGGTCAAGGGAGTTTGTGACCCTCAGCCACTGTGCACCCTGGAGTACTGCTTCCCTCTGATAAGGATGGTCATTTCTACCAGGGGACCATACAGGACAGAGCCAGCAAGACAAATGTCCACTAGCTTGACATCACAGACTACCGACTACCCAGGCCCTCCCTGAGTGCTGTGAGGAGACACTCTGACCAGCAGCCTGTATGACACAAGGCATTGAGGCGGGGCTCCTCTGAGCTACTGTTGGTTTAGGATTGTCCATCACCTTAGAGTCCAGCAGAGATGAGAGAGTTGGGGCTTGGTGGCCCTTCACACAGGCCCAGGGCCTTCTGCTCTAGGGGGTAAGTCAAGGACAGTGTCTGGGGGAGGCTAATGGGTAAATAAGTCCCCTCCACCCCAGAGTCTCACAGAGCCCAGTCAAAGAGGAGCCAAAGTGTTTGTGACTGTCCATCACCCAGAACTCCTCCCCACGTGTGTTTGTTATCTTCCCAGGGGTCTGCCTGCTCCCAGCTGTCAGTCACACAGCCTGGGGACACATGTGTGTGTGCCTGACGCCCTACACCTCCACCCCTTCAGCTTCTGCTCACCCTGCACATACTGTCTCCTCCTGGAAGAGAGCCAGGAGCCTTGCCAAGGTGGAAGTCCCATGTGGCCTCTGGATGACCCTGCCCCATAGCTCAGGATGTGGTAGGGAAAGGAGTTCACGTGGAGATTCATTGACTTGGGGTGAGAGGAAGAGGTTGAAGGGGAGCTGGGAGTGGGGACAGGCAGTAGGGGTGAGAGAAGCAAAGATGCAATGGGGACCCGGTGATCTGAGGGGCTGGTCAGGTGCATGGTGTGTAGGGTATGTCTCAGGGAGCTATGGGCAGTCCAGAGGAGGCTCTATGTCTGATTTCTCACCCCCTCGGTCCTTCAGCCTGGCCCTTTAGGGTTCAGGCCTAATGGTAACAGGCAACGTAGAGGATACTTAGGTGCTGGAGCAGCCTTCTACTCTGGGGCCAGGACTGGTGCTGAGCTGCCACTATGGACCGATGGACATCTCTGTTTCTCTACCTTCCACTGCTCATCCGTCCATCTCTCGCCAAGGCCACACAGTAGAAGGGAGCGAGCTTCAGAAACCTTGCACAGGACACGGGCTAACTATCCCCACCCTTTCTGGTCAGGCTGGAGGGAAACTGCCTTTGGGAATTCTTCTCACGGGCATTGACACGATGGGGCAGGAAGAGCATCACGTGCCTACCTCCTCTGTCAGGACCCCGAGTCCAGCATTAATATCAATAAAATGTACAACAAAAGTGTGTTCTCTCAGCATCAGTGTGTGAAATCTAAGGCATCCTGTGTGTATGTGACAGGCTGTGCACAAAGTGTGGGGGCGAGAAGTTGGTCGAGGGTTCAATCCAACCAGTGAGTTCAGGAGGAAATCACACCTTGTAAGAAACCAAGTTTAGGGAACTGCTTGTCTTGTCACTGTAATGGGTTTGTTGGAGGCCCCAGTGCCAGAGTTGGGGTTTCAGGATCATGCCTGAATTCCCGAAATGTTATTCTTTCAATGCTCATTGCTGGCCAGAGCATAGGGCTGGCTATTGTAAGGTGCAAGTTCTGGCCAGGGAACTCCCACACTGTTTCAACCCCTATGCCTCCTACCTCCTCCCTGAACCTTCTCCTTCACTCTCCGTGGACTCCGGGCTCCAGGGTCAGGCTGGATGAAGGAGGAAACTGAACTGAGACGTCCACTCCTTTCACCAACTCAGTGTGGCCTCAGATAAATTCCTTAACCTTCCTGAGCCTCGGCTTCCTCGTCTGTAAACGGGAGTTTGCATTACGGTTTCACTGGGATGTACGGCGGGGGCATAGCAATGCTCAGACGGTGCTGAGCACAGCGGTAACTGGTCTTCAGTAGGGCTCAGCAAACTTTGGCTACATGTATAAGCTGTTATAAAGTGCTTGGCAGTGGCGTAGACACTCCACAAATAAGCACCACACAAGTGTAAATAATTATTAATTATTATGATGAGTAATCACGGTTATTGTCGATGATAAACGTGAGAAAAGCTACCCAAACACCAGCTTCCCCACTCAATCTGTCTGTAGACAGACATCACTCCTCAACCACAGATATTCATTCTGGGACCCAGAAAGGAAGCTAGTCACAGTAGGCAGACAGGGGCAATGGCCCTTGCATCTTCCAAACAGCCCTGCCCCGGTAGGTGGCACGTGACCAACCCCATCCCCTCTGGATGTTCAGGTTGTCCATGGCTGGCACTTAGCATAGCTCTTTGGTCTCTGGGATGTTAGGAATTTTGGATATTAGCTGAATGAGAGCATCCCTGGGTGCCTGTGGTTTCCTTGAGTCCTGGTCCATGCATAAGAAGACCGACCTGAGTTCGGAGCAGCCGAAAGCATCTTGGACCTGCCCCTAGAACTCTGCTTCTGAGATGAGGGCGGACGAGGAACGAGAGATCTCTACTTAGCCTGATACTCCTTTAGTTATATTTTTTATTTATGTGTGTGAGTCATTTGCCTGCATGTGTGTGTGTGTGTGTGTGTGTGTGTGTGTGTGTGTGTGTGTCTACCATGTATGTCCTGGTGCCTACCAAGGTTAAACTATGAAAAGGGGCATCCCATACCCTGAAACTCAAACTACTGAGCCATCCAGCCCCGTGTCTACAACTCTTGCCATCATCCAGAACAAGGTCTACCAGCACCCAGTATTAAAAGTGCTCACTTAAGTGGGGCAGTGTTGGCGCACACTTTTAATCCCAGAACTTGAGGGGGAAAGGCAGGCAGATCTCTGAGTTCGAGGCCAGCCCGGTCTACAGAGTGAGTTCCAGGACAGCCAGGGCTACACAGAGAAACCCTGTCTTGAAAAACAAAACAAAACAAAACAAACAGGTGTTCACTACATATCTAGACAGGAAGGTGGATGGGGAAGTGGAGGGACTACATTCTCCATGCCTTTATTTTCCTGCCTCTGAAGCTGTGGTCACTGGGCCTACTGTCAGGTTGTCATGCTCAGGGCCATTATCCCTCATCCAGACCCAGGGCCAGGTACCAGATCAGAGTACATCTAGGGGATCACCCTTCTAAGAGTCCCCTGAAATTACCCTAACCTCTCAATCCAGGGCTGCTCTCCTAACCCTTTCCACAGTCAGTCTGTCCCCACCCCTGTCCCAGAGAAAAGCTCTTGCCCATGTCCCCCTTATTCCCTCTGTCTCCTGCCTGGCCTGGTGCTTCTGCGTATGGTCCTAGGTGGCAAGGCATGGTGTGGTTAGAATGCCTCTGCTCTGGAAATCAGGAGTGTCTAAGGAGTTTGTCCATGGCGGATATCCTGTCTTCTGATCACCATATGTGAAAAGTTATAAAGGTCATATCTTAAAACAAGGAAGGGGGTGAAAGGAAAGGAAGGATGGAGGGAGGGAGGGAGGGAGGGAGGGATGGGGGAGAGAGATGGAGGGGGAAGGAGGGAGGAGAGAGAAAGAAGGAGGAGGGAGGAGGGAGGGAAGGGTGAAGATGGCCCTTAAGTTTCCATATGGATCATGTAGCCTATCACTGCCTCCTGCTTTGAAAGAGGCCTTTTCCTGGAATATTCTGGTTATGTTTATACGAATGCCCCTTCCCAGGGCCATAGCTGACGATTAACACACTATCTCTGGGGACTGGATGAGTTCTGGCCTGACCCTTATTGCTGTGGGATCAGGAACAGCTGGCCTTACCTGTGACCTCTTTCCTGAATTGTGTGTGTGTGTGTGTGTGTGTGTGTGTGTGTGTGTGTGTGTGTGTTTGCTTGCCTGCATACGTGCGTGCGTGCGTGCAGGTGTGCATGAGTGTGTGTTTAATGCTACAGTGAGAGGGTGTGTGCCCAGCACGGATCCTGCCCAGAGCATTCATTTCACTCCACAGACAGTGAGCATCATGGCCTGTCTGTCCTAAGTCCTGAAACCGGAGTGTCATCTGGTAGAGGTACTGTGCTGTCGGTCATAATGGCCTTTCTCACCCAGAATCCCTGTCTGGTCTCTCGGTCTCTGTTTCCTAGAGAGCCACTTAGCCTCTGTGTGTCCTCCGCCTAGGGCTCGGGGTCAAGGTCAGGGGCAGATGCTTCCCAATGAGGAGCTGTTTCCCCGGCTGATTCTCACACGGGAAGGGGCCACTGGAATGGCCTTCCAGTCTCCTCATCTCCCCCGACACCATCACTCAGGGAAACACGGCTAATTTTAAAATGGCTGCTCTCGTGATGGACGAGATTAATGGATCTTGAAGAGCAGCCAGCGTACCAACTGCTCCAGCAGCCATGATGAAAGCTAATAATGTAGAAAATTCTGCCAATTCCTTTAATTCATGAATATTTAAGCCTGTGAAAAATCTGTCAGATTATATCATTTTTTTCCTGGTGATTTTCCGCCTAAGTACATTCCTGGCGGCCTGCCAGGTGCTCGCGAAACTTCAGCGGGAGTAAAATCATTCTCGTTGTTGGTACCGTGGGCCTCCATCTTACCTTCTTTCGCTGGATTTATCCGCCGTCCTCTGGGCAGGCGTCAGGCCCGCTGAGATTGTCAGCCACAGCCTCAGCATTTGTATCTCGGGCAGGCTTGGAGTCTTCCCCTAACCTAAGGCTGGCAGAGCTCTTCAAGATCATAGCTCATGGTTTTCAATTTGTGTTCTGTGCTATCCATAAAAGTAGGTGCCAGGGCCTCGGGCTCTCTGGGAGGTGTTAGGGCTGGAAAGGCTGGGTGGGTGGGGCTGTGGGATTGACACCTCATTCCATCAAATAGTCAGCTCTGGGCATCAAACAGCCTTTCCTAGAATGACAGAGTATGTGGGTGACCCTGCCTGGAAACAATGTCCCTCACATCTCAAAATGGCAACAGAAAGAGAATTCCTCAAGGAGAATTAATTTGTCCACCTCACAGGACCCGGAGCTGTGACCACGCCCAGTCCCGTTGGTCCCTGCCCCCCACCCCCGCCCCACCCAGCGGCCTCACTCTCTAGCACATTATAGCAGCCCAGTATTGCAGGTCTGAGGTAAACAGGAAGTGAGGTTCAGATGAGCGGAAGCTCCTAGCCACCAGGAAAGTCCTTTTGAGAACCCTACAAAGACTAGAGTGACAATGAGCCTGTTTAGCCACTTGAGAGAGGGGAGGGAAGGGGAGGAGGAGCGGGAGGAGGGGGTGGGCTGGAAGGAGGGAGGTTGGCCAATTTCGGAGATGATTATCATTCGGGGACTTGTTGGCTGGAGGAAGGAGGGAGCTGCTTTTTATAGGATCCAGTTCCGCGTTCTCTCCGGTTATTCTCCAAAAGCAAACCGGCTCTTCAGTCAGCTGGCAGGAGAGCCAAGAGAGCTGGGCAAGCGGGCAAGTTCTGGCGGACATGGCCCAGGTTCAAGGTTTGCTCCAGCTGGTCACGTCCTCACCAGGGCAGCGGGCCTGCCTGCCTGCCCACAGCTCTATGCCAGGAGCCCAGGTCAGCTCTCGTCTCTTAGGGGCCTGAGTCCATCCAAAATCAACAAGTCTTTTGTGCTCCTCCTTCGGAGGCTGTGTAATTACAGCAAACACGCATCGGCGGCACGCAGCCATGCCCAGGCGATTGTTGAAGTATCTCAAATGCACTTGGCATTGGGTCTTGGAGAGCAACGCGAAGAACCACAGCTCCAGTTGGCTCACACTGGCCAGAAAACAAGTGATTTCAGAAGTCGTGAGTGGCAAGCTGACCGGGCAAGGATGACAGAGCACTGTTCGGCTATTTTCTTGATAATGGGTTGCATCTTGCCACCAAGCTACCCAATGGATTCATAAGGCAGGGCCTTAAAAAATAAATAGGACAGGCCCTTCATGCTAATGCCCAGTAAACACATCTGGTTGCTGACAAAATGAGCCCCTGCTGCTTCCCGGGGTGGTTTCAATTTTCCTCTTTTGTGTGTGTGTGTGTGTGTTCTTGTTTGAAAACTATAAAAGCATAAAAGTGAAACCATATACCATTCCCCTCAAGTAGTTCTGATCCCACAGGCAGCCAGAGAATGGGGCGTGGGGATGTTAGGTGAGACCATATTGTCCCTCTGAGAATCTATGTTCTAGATAATGGGCTCAAACAAGGTCCTGTTCGGGGAGTCCTCAGATCCAAGCCAGGGCTCAAGACTAAGAGCTGGTGATGGCTGTCAGTATGATGGGGACCCAAATGCTAGCACAGGTGGGCTTATTGCAGGATTGGATAGGTCTGTGAGGGGACAACTTGGTCTTGGGGCTGGGTCCCTGCTCTGTCTGGTTCCAATGCTCATCTTCCTAACACTGATCTTACCCTCTGCCTTGGCCCTCTGAATGTGCTTTGAGTGCACTGAGCATGTTACTTGGGCTTTGGGGAATGATGAAAGCTTGTGTGATCTCTGTCCCACCCACTAGCATAGCCAGAGATAGCATTTAAGCTTGGGAGGTGGACGACTGAAGATGAATTAGAGAAACTGGTCATCATGTTAAACTGTGGTAATGCTTACAAGAAGGGATGGGTGGCCTAAGAGATCCCAGGGGTGGTAGAATTTAGTGGCAGAGGGAGCAATAGAAGCAAGGCCCTAGGGACAGTAAGGTGGGATGCTAGGAGCTGTCAGGTTGGGGAGCCTGTACTACCCAATCTATGCAGTTATTTTGGTGGGCATTCTTGTGGGGGCTTTAACAGCCAAAGAATATTGGGGAGTGGCTTACCTCAATAGAAAAGAACTGGCCTTGGTATTTTGTTGTTGTTGTTGCTTTTTTTTTTAACAGAGGTAGGTGGAGTCAGGTCTTGGTTGCTCTGTGAACTGTGAACAAGAGGGACAGGATTCCAATAACCCTGAGTCAGGGGCTTCCTAATAAAACACACTGTAAGGACAGTCACCTCATGCTATGACAAGGGTACTCTGAGGGGCCGGTTGGTGACTTGGGTAGTCTCACGATTGGGGGTGGGAGTTTATAGATCTAGAAATCTCACTCAGAGGGGCAGAGTGATCAGGCTATGGCTGCATAGCAAATGAACAGCTTTTGGAGTCTACAGCTCTCAGTCTCTGGCCCTCTTCTGCTGCTCCAGGAAGGACCCAATACCTGGCCGGAGCCAGCCCTAAGTGACTCTGAAAGCCACCCACTTCCTCTTCCCTCCCAGCCCCACACTTGCAAGGCATCCCTTTGCATAGTGTACTGGATTGGATAGCTTTCTGTCAACTTGACACAGCTGGAGTTATCACAGAGAAAGGAGCTTCAGTTGGGGAAATGCCTCCATGAGATCCAGCTGTAAGGCATTTTCTCAATTAGTGATCAAGTGGGGAGGGCCCCTTGTGGGTGGTGCCATCTCTGGGCTGGCAGTCTTGGGTTCTATAAGAGAGTGGACTGAGCAAGCCAGTGGAGGCAAGCCAGTAAAGAACATCCCTCCATGGCCTCTGCATCAGCTCCTGCTTTCTGACCTGCTTGAGTTCCAGTCCTGCATCCTTTGGTGATCAACAGCAGTATGGAAATGTAAGCCGAATAAACCCTTTCCTCCCCAACTTGCTTCTTGGTCATGATGTTTGTGCAAGAATAGAAACCCTGTCTAAGACACATAGTCTCCATGTCCCCTTCAAGCCAGCTATAGAATTCTGCTTGGCCACCATCTCTGGTCAGACAGTTGCCCTTCTGTCTTTTCTTCTTCCTGCTGAGCTGGACAGAGGGTCTCTGGATCCTTCCCCTGTGGCACAACCCCAACCTGACTCTGTCTCATCTCTAGTTTGTCTAGTTAGTCCAAAGGGCACTATCCTACAGGGTGGAACTTCAAGGAGATAGAGGACACAGAGTTGGAAATGAGTCCCTCTGCTGCAACCCCACACTCCGACCAGCAGAGATGGGGAAAAAATGACACAAACGCCAAGGAAGGTTTCTCCAACAACTCTCCTCTTTATCTCAGGCTCATCCTGTTTTTCTTTTTCATCAGTCCTCTGCCTCTTATCCCTCCCCCCTCTCCTGGATCCAATCAGCGTTCAGCGGAGCCGAGCCCATGCATGCAGGCAGGGCGCGAGGTGATAGGCCAGTGACTCATCAGGTGGTCAGCAAGTGCGCAGGCTCAGGTTCTTGGTAAACAGGGATCACGGGACTTGGCCACACCTGCTTCCCACATCCCTTCTCCCTCTTCCCTCCTCCCTCCCCCCTCCTCCCTTCTCCCTAGTAAGACCATCTTGGGAAAGGCTATTGTCTGCTTGCCATGAAGAAAACCTTCTCCACTAATCTTCTGCCTCTCCTTTCTCATCTTCCCCCTCCTACATTTCCCTCTCTCTCCCATCTTCCCCTTCCCCATCATCTTCAATGGCAACTGGGCCTGATTCCTTCTGCCATGACTTTCAATGTCTGGGGCTAGGCTACTCACTTGACTCTTGGACCACTGTCTGATCCTCCTCAACCTTGACAGCAAAGAGAAGATCCAGATCCGACCCTCATAGGCTAAGGAAATTGTTGGAACCCTGTACTAGGATGGGGCACCAATACTTCAATACTGGCTCTCCTACTCCTTTGCCATGAAATGCCCTCAGGGAATGGCAGGGATAGGATAGCGTCTTGGGGATCCCTGAGAGCTTCCAACCAGACACCATTCTCAGAGCATCACAGCCTGGTCTGATTTCTAAACCCTGTGTTGCAGCGGAGGCAAGGCAAACCTAAAGAGGACTGAGTTACCGCGTGGGAATGAGATGCTCGGCCTACTTCCTATTTTGCATTCTGGGTTACCAAGGAGCAGGGAGGGTGGACTCGTTCACCAGCTATCCTCCGCCCACCAGACCACACTACCCTGCAGAGAGCTGGCCCTCAGAAGCAAGCCTCTTTACCCAGCACCACCTCTTAGCAGCTTAGAGATGGAGCCAATCGGACCCACAGGCAGCTCCCAAGGACGTCCAATAGCAGCCACGCTTGCTTCCCTTCTCAGGTTGCTAGGACCCTAGTATATCTGCAGGCATCCACTTGGGAAATCATTATCAATGAGGATTTAATGACTATGACTCTTCTCACAAGGTTTTCTGAATCTCTCTTGTCAGCTCCAGGCTGGAGCTCCCCCACCCCACCCCCCAAACATCTGTCCCCTGTGTAGCCTCCTCCACAGGCACACAGCCCATGGCACTGCCACAGCGGAGAACCACTCTCCTAATGCCTGACCCGACATCCCTCAACCTTCCCACATCCAGGACAAAATAATTTATAACAGCACATTGCTGAGGGACAGCAAGTCGGATTAATGCCCCAGCAGGCACTAGCAGGGCAGCCGCCTTACCAGACACACATCATGAAAACATATGGCTCAGAAAACACTCGGAATTGCACTAATTCATAAATATTTAATATCACCCCACTTCCAGTAGCCAGGGCTCCTGGGCAGAGGTTTAGAGCCTGTAGAAAAGAATCTGGGGGCTCCCCAGGAAACTCCATCTCTGCTCCTCTGCTTAGCCCAGTCTCTTCCCATTCCCTACCCACGTCAGCTAGCCATTGACCCGAGGGCCCAGCAGGCTTCTAGCTAGCCTGAGGTCTTGGTTTATCTGGTCTCCGGATGGTGCTGTGGGTCCTAGATGGTCCCAGGGCCAGAGGCAGTGCTCAACATGGCTACCAGTCAACCACTCAGCACCTTGACAGAGAGAAGTCGGGAGAGTGCCCACAATAAATCAACCAGGATCCTGGAGGCCCAGTCCATGCCTGAGAGAATGGAGGACTAAGTAAGAACCAGCCTTCAGGGAAAGCACAGGCTAGTGAGTGATCCAGTTCTAGCACTTGCCTCACCCAGAAGATACCTGAGGGCTTACACTGCCTTGGGGAAGCACCAGCTAAGGATGCAGACATACGAGCCCAAGGCGCGGGGAGTAGCAGACATCTCCTAGTGTCTGTGAAGGGTAGGAAGCCAGCTGAATATATCCCAACATGTTTGGGACAAGCAGGATCAAAAGGGGACAATGTACACACTGATATCTATCTATCTATCTATCTATCTATCTATCTATCTATCTATCTATCTATCTATCTATCCATCCCCCCACATTCTCTTCTCCCTCCTCCTCTGCCTCCTCCCTCTCTCCATTCTGAAGATGCAGCCATGTAGCCAGTTTTCCCATCTCCCTGCTGGTCTCTTGTCTATTATCACCCCATTCTCCACCCCCACAGAGTACTCTGGATATCATCTCCCCAGATCCTTGACCTCCCGGTTTCTGGGGTTTCTGGAGTGGAGACAGGGAAGGAGCCCCCGCCTGGCAGGAGACAAGGTGGCAAGCAGGGAGAGGGGAGATGTGTCCTGACAACCATTTCTTTTTTTTTTTTTTTTTTTTTTTTTTTTAAAGATTTATTTATTTATTATATGTAAGTACACTGTAGCTGTCTTCAGACACTCCAGAAGAGGGAGTCAGATCTTGTTACAGATGGTTATGAGCCACCATGTGGTTGCTGGGATTCGAACTCCGGACCTTCGGAAGAGCAGTTGGGTGCTCTTACCCACTGAGCCATCTCACCAGCCCCCTGACAACCATTTCTCTGCTAAGCCTTGTTACTTCCCCAGGGGTCCTCAGTTACCAGGCTCCTTAAGGCTGTTCCTTCCCCCCTGTCCTTTAGAACAGGGCTGGGTGCAGCTTCCAGCCTTGCTGGGCATCAGTTTTCTTTCCCTTCCTTCCACTTACGCTTGATAAGAAGCTTATGTGTTCACTTTTGATCCCTGCTTTGAGTGAGACTCTGCCTGGTCAGAAGTTTCTTCTCCCCGGGGGCTCTTCTTGGCCTGCAGAGGTTAAGTGCCAGGAGGGAGAAGAGGGCTGGCATTGGGGATCAATCAGGAAAAGCATCAAGTCCCACCCTCACACTTGGGGAGCCCTTGAACTCCCCAAGCTTTGATTTCTTCACATAGAAGACAGAGATGAAGGAAGTGGCTTCCTCCCGGTTAAGAGAATGAAACATGAGACATCCATTCACTCGGGTTCCCGGTCTCTTCAGCACACTGACCTACTGGAAGATGTGGGTAAGGACGCTGAATGCCTAGAAGCCAGAGAAGCCTGGCCCTCCCTAGAAAGACTCACAATCTCAAATGCAGTCCCTGTTCCCATGATGCTTTCCCTGCTGTGGACACAGAGCTCTCCATCCCTGAATTTCAAAGCCACAAAGAAAAAAAAAAAAAAAAAAAAGACTCATGGTCAATGGTGACACTCTCAGAACCTGACTCAGCCCTGCCGCCTAGGAGAGATTTCCCTGCACCAATCCTGTATAGCTCCTGACCTGGCGCAGGCAGCTCTCGGGATAAGAAAAGAGTAACTATGTAACTATGTAAACTATGTATGCCACATCCCATCCCCAGACGCCTTAACACAGCACATCTGCTCTGTTGACACCAGCCCGGGGACATGCATAGCACCCCAAAGCCCAAGTATGCAGGATGCTATTGGCTGGCAGCCCAGACTGTTCGGTTCCAATGGAGGTGACAGCAAATGACCCTCCTGCTTAGAACTCAACAGTAGCCCTACACTGGCTGCCACCATCTTTGCTTAGGGATTCTATACCATCCTCAGTATCCAGAAAACCCATTCCAGCTGTCCTAGCTGCTTAAGATCCAAACTAATTGACTGATTGACAATTTCTCACATGCTATATTCATTCATTCAAATGTAGACATATTCAATCACAGACAGACAGACAGACAGAGGAGACAGAGACTCAGAGAGGGAGAAGAGACTGAACTTAACTTTCTGTAAAGCATTGTAACAGGAGAAGAATGCATTAAGGAAGTAGCCTGCGGCCTGGCCAAGGGTTCTAGCAATTTCTTACAAATTGTGGTGGTCACCGGAGTGGTTTGTGGGAAGGTGCACACAGTTACGGTCCACTGTGCGTGGGTCCTTCTAACTACAGGACAACATGAGTCGGTAGAACACGAATGCCCTGTAAGCTCATTCAAAGACCGTAAAGCAATCAGGAGGATGCAGAGCCCTCGAGAGAAAGGCTAAAGCCACATCAATGAGACTTAGTACTTAACATGAAAGTTACTGGGGAAAGAAAGCGGCTCGATTCGCTCTTGGCTTTCTGGATTATGAGACCACAGTGAGATTCAGAATGCTGGAGGTAGGGCCAGCCTGGTGGACCAGAGTGAAGGCTACAGCTTTGGTTTTCAGTGTGGTGTATCTGAGGTGACACTGAGATGTTTCTCAGATGTTAAGCAGACACAGGGCTCAGACAGACATGGGGCTCAGAGGAAGGTGGGTCATCACTTGTGTCAAAGGGTTAGCCGAAGGCCAAGGGGCAGGTAGGCTCTGTTGAGAAAGAAGGGTCCACACTCCGAGGAACTCCCAAAGGCCAGGGCCAAGGAAAAGAGGATGACATCGCGAAGGAGCCAGGGAGGCAATAGGAAAGAAGCTAGGCAAGCCGTGTGTTCTCGAGCTCAGAGGATGTTAAAGATGATGAGGTAGGTTCTCCGCACAAGATTAAGGGAGTTGGAGAGTGAAGTACTCATGAAGCCAGTGACACGAAGAGATGCTTCAGCAAGAATTGTTCTGGAAGACTAGCCAAGCTGGAAACCATCTTCAACCAAAATATCCTCAGACTGAGGAGATGGCCGAGTGAGTGCTTGCTGTGTAAACCCGAGGACCCAGGTTCAAGCTCCCAGTACCCACATAAAAAGTGAAGCACGTTCACCATGCCCATTTGTGAAGGGCAGAAACAGGAGGATGGCTGGCAAGTTGCCAGCAAAGCTCCAGGTTCAGTAAGAGACCTTGCCTCAAGAGACTGAGATGGAGGGTGATAGAAGACACCCCCTCAGCCCCTACATGAATGCATGGATGCATGTACCCACAGACACATGTGGACACACACATCAAGTCACATAACAAAGAAACATTGTCATCCCTTGCCTTCGCTAACACCCGTGCATTTCACCTCCCAGGCGCGTGGGAAACTGCAGTCCCTTGTCCCATTTGTTCTGAGATAGGTGACTCATTGTGACGGGTGGGTCGTGGCCAGAATCTATGGAAGCCACTCACAGTAGGCTAAGCACTTAATTGCAGAGCCCTCCAGAGCTCCCCCTTCTGGTGAGTGACTGTCCCCTCAGCCTCAGCACCAGGAGTGGAGCCTCCTTACAGTTTCTCTTGGACATTCTGCCCCAGTGTCCCACCCACGAGCCCAGTCATCTGTCTACAGACACTCTCTATAGCAGCACACACACAAACGCAAGTAAGCTTTACCCCTGAAAGAGGTAGGACCTCACTTCTCAGAAAGGTTTGTGGAATACCTGTGAGCTGCCCTCCTCTTCTGGGTGTCCCTGCACAACCTCAGCTGAGATGGTTCGCAGACAGGGTTGGAGTGGTGACAGGAAGAGTTAAGAAGCTATGAAAGCAAGAGGCAGCAAGAAGAAAGAGCCCTGGAGAGCCTGCCCGGAAGCCTGGCTGGAGATGTTCTTCCTCTGGCCAGACGAGGAGTCAGTGTTTGCTTGCTATCAGGCTTGTTATCAGCCCATCCCTTGATTCTGTCCATACCATTTCTACTTATTGGCTCTAGGATGTTGGTCATGATACCGGTGCTGCGTTGAACCTGTGATCCAAGCTCTGCTCTCCTGTTTAAAATCACCCCATGGCCTCAAATTCTAAAGCAAAATCAGAACGTGTGATATACAGGCTTCTAGTTCCAATGCCCATAGACGCTTCACCTATTAACCACAGCACTCCTTCCTATGAGACTATATGCACTCCAGAACCCTGTGTCAACATCATTGTCATTATCATTATCACCACCATTGTCACCATCATTACCATCATCATCACCATCATCGGCATTATCATCTTCATCACCACCATTGTCACCATCACTACCATCATCATCATCATTGTCACCATCATTATCATCATCACCATCATTGTCATTTTCATTCTTGTCACCATCATCTTAGACTTTTTAAAAATTATTTTTAGGTTTATTTTATTTTACATGTATAAATATTTGTCTGCATGTATGTATATGCAACACGTCTGTGACTAGTGCACCTACAAGCCAGAAGTCTTCGGGTCCCCTGAGGCTGGGGTTATGGGTGGTTATGGGTGCTTGTCTTAGTATTTAATTGCTATGAAGAGACACCATGGCCACAGCAACTCTTGTAAAGGAAGACATGTAATTGGGGCTGGCTTACAGTTTCAGAGGTTTAGTCCATTATCGTCATGGTGGGAAACAGGGCAGCATCCAGACAGACATGGTGCTGGAGAAGGAGCTGGGAGTTCTACATGTGGTTCTGCAGGCAGCAAGGAGAGACTATGTGCCCCACAGCATAGTGTGAGCATATAAGCCCTCAAAGCTCATCTCCACAGTAGCATACTTTCTACAAAAGCTCACACCTACCCCAACAAGGCCATGCCTCCTAATAGTGCCACTCCCTATGACCAAGCATTCAAACAAGTGAGTCCATAGCCATTCCTATTCAAACCACCACAGTGTTGGAACTGAACCCAAGTCCTCGACCAAGTACCAATTCATTGTAGTTACTTTCACAATCAAGTATTTTTGCTTTAATATCCTAAGTGTCTTCTGACCCAAGCTCCTGACCTTGTTACAGTCACATTGAATTAGCCATTCCCCAGATAGTTCTCTGCACCCTCTGGCACCTGCTGCTCCCTCCACCCCATCCCTCTTCCCATTCAGATTCCAACCTTGCCCACCTTAGAGACATTGCCTAGATGCCCAGTCTATGGCTATCCATGCACCCTGGGTCCCAGTGCTTATTTATGGTGGATGTCATACTGGGATGGTACCCAACAGAGATGGGATTCCAGTTCCCTGAGAGCAGAGACATATCTCTTCACACACATGTACACACAAGCACCCGTGCCTGCACACACATACACAGACACATATGGACAGATTCGCCTTCCTGTCTCTGGAGGGGAAGGACACTTAGTTCTGCCTTCAGGAAGGGCCATCAGACACCCAGCAGACAGACTGTCCCCTGTGTGTTTGTTGCTCCAAACCTAGGCTGTGTCTCTGAAGCAGAAAGTGAGAAGAAACTGGCCTTGTGGTTGGGAGCCCTCAGGCCATGGCCACTGTGTGTCAGCTAAAGGAGAAGTGAAGCTCAGAGTCCCAAATAGAGAAAAGGGAAGCAACTCGGCCAAGCCTGCCCCTCCCTCAGCACAGCAGAGTAAATCTGGTGGGTTTTTTTTTTCCATTCTTTTTCTGCTGTGCTAGCTGTGGGGCTGTAGGATGAGCAAGCCAGAAAGTTCACTGGGGTAATCCCAACACAGGTCCCTGGCCTCTGTCTGATGACTTCAACAGGATCTCATAGTTGCTCCCCAACCCCTGGCATCCCTCTCCTGGCCTTTGCTTCCCACTGCCAGGTCCCAGTCAAAACAGTTCCCCCACTAGAGGCCTGGTCCAGCCAGTCCATCACCAGAGCACAGGGCACAGGCCGGAACCACAGCTTGCAACATGATTCACTTTGTCTGTGGACAGATTGATGCAACTGTGGGTGAGAAGTCGTTCTTCAGATGGAAAAACAAACAAACAAACAAACCTGGCTACAATGCAGGGAAAGGTGGGGCTGTGGTTGTATTGGAGCTGCAGAGGCACAGCTCCACAGTCTCCCCCACATCCCCGTCCCCTACACACCTCCCCACCCCAGGCTTGGGCTTCCAAGAGCAACCCTACCGAGGAGTGTGTATCTTCAACCTAGAGAGATACATTGGGTGAAGAAGGTAAAGCTCTTGGGTAAAGGGCCCCAGCAGCATCCAGCTCTCTCCCCGGGCAGCCAGCATGTGGCTACACATGATTTTGTTTTTAAATTAGCACATAATGTGTTAGAAGCCAGTAGGATATCTTCTAACAAAGTGTGAGTCCCCGTCCCCCTCCCGACCACACTTGCAGTTCCTCTTCCTCCCTGTGGCTGCCTCTGATCTCTTTCCCCTTTCAAGCAACAAGTGTCCTGACCCCTGTCCTTTCTCATTACCTAGTATTACTTCTCTTGGCCGTCTCTCTAGACTTTTAGATTTTACCCAGGCTCATGCCTGTGCATATGTTCACATATGAAGGAAAAAATGTGTTTTCTGTCTAAGTTTGGGCTTAGCATTGTTTAGCATTATACTTCCCAGATCCATCCATTTTCCTGAAAATTCTGTGACGTCACTTTTCATCACCACTGCATACTATTCCATCATGTATATGTGCCAGATCCCCAATTGTCCACTCATCTGTTGATGGATGCATAGGCTGGATCCGTTTCCTTGTTATCGTGAACATAGCAATGGTGTGCACATGGGCGTGCACACGAGTGTACGAGTGTCTCTGTGGTAGGATATGGAGTGCTTTGGAGTCCCGGGGTGCTAGAGCCAGGACATGTGATAGTTTTATTTTTAATGTTTTCTTTTTTCTTTTTCTTTTCTTTTCTTTTTTTTTTTAGAAAACTCCAAACTGGTTTGCGCAACGGTTGTGCTGGTTTGCACTCCTGCCAAGAGTAAAGATGGGGCCTTCCCTTCCTCTCCAACCTTCAGGGTCAGATTTCTCGATGATGGCCCTTCTGACTGAGATGAGCAGGTGTCTCAAAGACGGGCTTTTTTCTTTCAAGATTTATTTATTTTTGTTTGTACGCGTATTTTGCCTGCATGTATGTATATGTACCATGTGGGTGCAGTGCCCGTGGAGGCCAGAAGAGGGCGTTGGATCCCCTGAAACTGGAGCTGGACTCCATTGTGAACTGCCATATGGATGCTGGGAACTGAGCCCAGATCCTCTACCAGAACAGCAAGTACTCCTAAAGTAGTTTTAATTTGCATTTCCCTGGTCACGAGGGATGTAGAACACTTTTTAAAACACTAATTGGCTATTTTGCACAGTGTCTTGTAGGAGGCTAGACAACCCTGAGCTTATGCTGAGCATTCTCTGAGTGCTCTTCTCGTATCTGAGCTGAGCACTGTGGTGTTGTGGTGCTCACTACCCTGCCCTCACAGCAGCTATGCCCACAGAGAATTCCCAGGGCGCAGCAGGCACCCAGGGAACACACGGAGCTACACCAGAAACCCCGGCAGCCCAACAGCAGGTGTACTTTGGCCTGACTTAGGAGCACACCTGCACTGGTGTTCTTCGTTCATGACAGCTAGCTCTTACCTGCCCACGGACACTGAGTTATCCCACTGGCGACATGACCCCAAGCCAGTGAAGCCCGCTATTTGTGTTATGCCTCTTCCTCCAAAACCCACACCTGCACACCTACAGCTAAGAGACCAGATAATGATTCTCATGGCAACTCCTGCCACGTGCTCTTCTCCAGTCTCCCTATCCCACGCCTGTTCGCACCACGGGGCCGTCTGACAAGGGCTGGGCTGCCCCTACAGATGTCACCCTGTCTGCGGGCCGTTCTGAACTTCAGAAGCCTCACATATCTCCACGCTGTTTGGCACACCCATTCCACTCATGAAGAAACCAAGGTACAGGAGGTCACCTGACCTACTAAGGATATTCACAGAGGCAGGCTTGAAACTAGGACCCAAGTCTCTTCCAAAATCCAACCCAGAGTCGGCCAGGAACCAGTCACCTACCCAATTTCTTCCACAAGCTCATCTGAAGTAAAGGGCTGGAGATGAACCTTCCAGAGGGGACAAAGGAACACGTGAATATAGAGAAGAACCAGCCACTCTCTGGATCTGCAGGTCACAGAATCCACAGGGAAACACTCCACTGTCCCTCTGCTCAGCCTGGAGGCCCCAGGATCGCAAAAATAAATAAATAAATAAAAATCAAGAGTTTAGCCACCGACATGCAAGCCTGACCCCTAGTGACCATAACCTCAAATTGCATGCCCCGCCAAGTGGGCCTGTGAGGTCCGGAGGATTAGCATTCATTTGACCAGCCCAGACCTCAGGATGGGGCCCCGCCTCCCCACATTCCAGGTCATGTGACCTTGGAAACCTAGACAGCCCGGTCTCACTAGTCAGTCCCCCCAGATGCTGCCGCTGAAACCAGATTCCTCATTTAAGACACTGTCTCTCCCCACTTGTCCTAAAGTCCTCAGTTTCTGGGCCATGAGAGGGCAGGGAAGGTGCCAGAATGTGGTCTGCAGGACAGCCCATGTACAACAAGTGAAATAATTCATAGGTTTTGTTTGTTTGTTTGTTTTTTGTTTTTAATGGAGGAGGAGTGAGTAAAGGAGGGGAGAATACCAATATGAGAGAATTTGCTAATGTGTGAGGCTCTAGGGTCGATCCCCAGTACTGAAAATGTATTTAAAATAAATACATCTATGCAAGATTAAATATCTTATTTAAATAAACAAACATATTTAAAATTAAATCCCTTTAGAAGAGCTCTCCACCTTGCTCCCAACAGCGTGTAAAGAGCAGACTCCTGAGCTCAGGGATACGTGGGTGTGAAGGGGTAGACTGGGCATGAGATTTTAGTAAGGACCAGGGCAAGGTACGCACTTGCATTTGAACTTCAGAAAACCCGTGAACATGACACTTGGAACACACACACATCCTAAGGAAGGCTTTGTCTCCTATCTAAAATTTAGGCCCAAAAGTTCACCCCTATTTTATCTGGCAACCCTAGACTAGATAGCACTGGGAGAGAAGAGAACGGTATATAGGGGTTCGCGGAGTGGCCTGAAGTCCAGTTGATGACATAGAAGACAGAGGAGGGGAATGAAGAGGGAGGCCCAGACTTCGGGAAGATGGGAGCCACTGCAGGCTTGCAAGGCAGATAGCCTGCAGGTGTGTCTTTTCTTACGGGTTGTCTTAGTCAAGGTTTCTATTCCTGCACAAACATCATGACCAAGAAGCAAGTTGGGGAGGAAAGGGTTTATTCGGCTTACATTTCCATACTGCTGTTGATCACCAAAGGATACAGGACTGGAACTCAAGCAGGGCAGGAAGCAGGAGCTGATGCAGAAGCCATTAGTGGGATGTTCTTTACTGGCTTGCTTCTCCTGGCTTGCTCAACTTGCTCTCTTATAGAACCCAAGACTACCAGCCCAGAAACGGCACCACCCACAAGGGGCCTTTTCCCCTTGATCACTAATTGAGAAAATACCTTACAGTTGTATCCCATGTAGGCATTTCCTCAACTAAAGCTCCTTTCTCGGTGATAACTCCAGCTGTGTCAAGTTGACACAAAACTAGCCAGTACACGGGTGATTCTGATGAGAGCAGAGAGAAGTGGGGTTGGGGCATTCCAGATGCCTAAGGAGGGCAGGCAGGATGTGAGTGTGGGGGAGAGCCGCTTGCCCAGAGAGCATCTTGATGGGTGTGGTAATGTGTTCTGGATACAGTCTGCAGTAGAGTTGGTTGAGGCTCTGTATTCAAAAGCTGCTCTCTTAAAGCTCATATCCTCTCGCCTCAGTCCGACCTCTACTTCTCTCTCTCCTTGTGTGCTCTCACACCGTTGTCTTCTGACCACAACTAGAAGGAGCAGAAGGAAACAGCTGGATTCATCTTCACTCACTCAGGGTCCCTAGGACACCCAACCACCATACCTCCATCACCACCACTAGCCAGAGAGAAGCCCTTCCCTTCCAGCCAACCAGATGCCCACCAGGAAAGGGTCCACCTTCCACCCTTCTGTAGGCAAAGGTCCCAGCGGAGGCTGAAATCCACCGTGGGCAGCTGGGGACCCAGGGCCCTCCCTCCAGCTGCACCCCAGACTTCCCTGAAGTAAAT
Organism: Mus pahari; assembly: GCF_900095145.1. Classification (NCBI taxonomy): domain Eukaryota; kingdom Metazoa; phylum Chordata; class Mammalia; order Rodentia; family Muridae; genus Mus; species Mus pahari. The sequence continues at coordinate 55,935,189 of NC_034599.1, read as the reverse complement.
CTCAGCTCGGTTTCTACTCTCACTCAGCGGCTGACAGACCTGTCAGGATCCAAAGCTGGAGGAGAACAGGAGCCTGGAGCAGCACCAGGGAGTGTCCTGGTCTCCACTTGGTGAGTTGGCTCCTCAGAGTGTTCCTCTCCAAGGGAACCGTCCACGATCCTTTGTTCTCGTACACGAAGACTTTCAGAGAGTAGCTTCTCAACTCATCACTTTGACATCTATCTGCGGCTTTTCTACCCTTGCCGTTTTCCTCCTAGAGTCTTGAGCTCCAGGGGCTGGTGGGCACTCAGTCCCTGGCACGAGAGAGAGACACCCGCTGATGCCCTTGTGAGACACTTTCCAGCCAAGAGGGGCTCTGGATCCCCCCCCCCGATCTCTCTTGCTTACCTGCATACAAGCAAGCCCCATTCACAAGGGCCTGCAGGGGTGTGCCTTACACACACACACACACACACACACACACAAGCTCAAGGCTGGAATAGCCTATTTCAGCCCTGCCATATGATGCTCAGAGCTCTAGAAGGTGAAGAGGCAGGATTACAGGGCCAGACACTTCAGTTCTGCTTCTAACTTTGCATATGGCTGGGGTGTGTGTGTGTGTGTGTGTGTGTGTGTGTGTCTGTGTGTGTCTGTGTGTGTCTGTGTGTGTCTGTGTGTGTCTGTGTGTCTGTGTCTGACTGTGTGAGCCTGTGTGTGGCATCTGTGTCTTTGTATGAGTAGCTATGTCTGGGGGTGGGGGGGTGGTGCCGGACGAGCCGTTTCATTTCCTAGCCCTCAATAAACGGGCAGGGGCCAGCAAGATGGTTCATGCTGCTGTTGGGACAGTAAGATCCCTTTGGTTCTGTTAGGTTCTCCGGGGATCTGAAAGAAGGCAGGCGTAGAGATCGCATATCCCTTGGGCATAGCCCGAAAGAAACCGACACAAGGGAGGGATGATGGGGAACACAGGGGCTGGCAATACCCTCACCACATACCTGAGAGGTGTTTTCCATTTTGACCTGGGTATCCCTCCCACCATTTTACAACCTTGGCCATGTACTCCCCTGGGAACAAGGGACAGTCATCTTACAGCTGGCCATAGGGCCTGTGGAAGCCAGGGGCCCTTGGAGTTGACTCACGCGTCAGAATAAAGTGGAGAGACTGTGAACAGGCCCAGCACCCAGGCAGTCCGCAGTTTCCTTGGGCACTTCAGCCCGGAGAGCCTGAGCACGCCCATTCTCCCCACGCTCTCTGCTCACTGGCCTGAAGAAACCACAGAGCCCTGAGGCAGCCCATTCATTCTCCCCTCTAAACACATCCTGGCCTCCATGCTGGCCTGTAATTACTCTAATTGGCCCCCTGGGGACATCATGAGGGAGCTTGCTGTGTCCATATGAGTCAGGTTCCCAAGCAGAAACCTCAGACGGAGCCACACGGCACAGCAGAGGCCTAGTCTCTGCTCCCACAGACCACTTCCTGCCTCTTCCTTTCCACCAGCCAGAGGCTCACAGCCGCTGCAGGGCCTGGTCTCTGCTGCCCAGCAGGTCTGGCAGGGGTAGGATCAGCCTGTGCAGGCTGACGAGCCTCGGGACAAGGAGGGAAAAGTCTCTCTCGTCAGGCCTCAGGGACTTTGTCCCCGCGGTCCTCAAGGTAGGCCCACAGCCAGGAGAGGAAACCACTCATGCAGAGCCGGCAGTCCCCATCTGTCCTACATGCTCAGGGCTGGGCCCAGCTGTGACTCGTCCCTCCAGAGAAGGCTAGAAAGGGCACTGACCGTAGAGTCAGATACATACAGGATTGCACCCCAGCTTTCTCCTGGCCTTGTGATATTCATTGGGTGTTTTCATCTGTGAAATGGGGATAACATGTCATCTCCTTACATGTGTGTGGAGAGGAATGACTGAACCAACATCACAAAAGCCAGCACAGTACTGAGCACTCAGTTTGACAAGTGTGCCCTAACTGTGGTGGCTCTGGGGACAAGGTTAGGGAGATCCTTGTAGTAAAGAATTAAGACACTTTCTAGCCAATTCCAACTCTGCCTCCTACATGCTGTGTGACCATAGACCAGCCAGGTGGACAGCCTCTCTGCTCGTCAGTCTCCTCAAGCTTAAACACGAGGATGGAACAGATGGTTTCAAGATATACCTACCCCCAATCCTAACCCCCAACCCCAACCTCACCCTCACCTCCACCCCCACCCCATGATACTCTAAGTTAGGCTCGGAGGGAGACACTGTAACTGTGGGAGAGATGTGATTATGTTCACTGGGACAGACATACAGCGAGGCTGGCATGCCAGGCATGTGAGCTGACTCCCAGAGAGGGCCCAAGAGGTAGCTTGCAGGGACACCATGCTGGGTGGGGTCTTGAGACGGGCCTGTGCTCAGGACTGGCAAGCCTCTTTGATTTGTTTAGTCTTCACTGCTACATATTCCTTGCTCCCACATGGCAGGTGGGCTCCAGAGGTCTGCCTTTGTGGAGTTCAAAGGCAGGGGCCAGGATAAACGATGCACGGGCGCCGTCTCTAACAATGAACAGTAGAAACCACACATTATAAAACGTTTACTGACCATGTACTCCGGGTGATGCCCCACGCTAAGCCCTTAATGGGAGTAATCCCAACTAATCCTCCTGCCGGCCCAGGATGACATCACCACCGTGGCTCTGATTCCTTCTCTGCAGGGAGAAGAACCTTAGTGGGATCCTGTTCCTTGGCTCCAGGCAGCTCTGGAATGAGAGGGATCTGTGGAGGAGGACCCTCCCCTGAGGGAGCCTGAGGTCACAGAATAGGCTTCTTTCTGTGTAAAGGGTGGGGTTGGAGAATCAGGGACAGTAGTTCCTAGTTACTGAGCATTTACTTTATATCACCTACTTCATGTGTGTGTGTGTGTGTGTGTGTGTGCGCGCACGCGCGCACACACACGCTAATGTCTTCAAGTATGTTTGTGTGCATGTGTGTGTATCTGTGTACATATGCGTGCATGTCTGTGTTCGAGTATGCTTGTGCACATGTGTGTGCGCACACATGTGTGTGTGTGTGTGCTTGTGTTTGTGCTAACCAGTGCATGTGCATGTACAGGCCCATAAACAACTTCAGCTTGTCATTCCTCGGGCCCTACCCATCTTGTTTTCAAAAACAGTCTCTCACTCCGCCTGGAACTCCCCATGCAGGTCAGAGGTGCTCCAGAAAGGCCAGGCCAGGGCTCTCCCTCCTCTGCTTCCACAACTCCGGGCTTACAAGTGCTTACCCCGCACTGTGCCTGGATTTATTTTAATTTGGATTCTGGGGGACCCAACTCAGGTCCTTGTGCTTGCAAGGCTAACATTCTCCCAGGTAGCTCCCCCTAGTCCAGGGTCTCATACTCCTATGGCTTCAAGTGACTCATTCGTCTTTGCCAACCCATGCTATGGAAACTGTGAGCCATCTGTGATGAGGACACTGAGGGAGGCCTTGTCCAATGCAGGAGAAAGGATGGTTTAAAAAAGGGGGGGGGGAACTCCCTCAGCTAGATCCCACCACACTCCAGAAAGAGAAGAAGCCAACATGGTTAGGGCCTTCAGTTCTGAGAACAGAGGTTAGAAGGTGGCAAGTCATGACTCCACCCCGTGCACTTCAGGGAGAGGGGACCCAGAAGAACTTGGCGTTCTACCTCCAGGGCCTCCCCTGCCACCCAGTTCCCAAGGAGGAGATCTGTTAGTCATCTTTCACCTTGTACTCAGAAACTCAAGACATGCCAACAGAACACGGAGCCCCTAATCCACTTACACCCAGAGAGCTGGGAGAGGCCAGGGGCTAGTCCTAGAATCCGTGGCCTCTGGGGAGAGGCCTCCTCCTGTTCTCCTTCCCCAGACCAGTTGGGCAGGATAGCAATGGGATTCGGTTTATGACAGCTTAGAATCAGTGAGGCCAGAGGAAAGATTAAGTCTTTGTTTCCCAGGACTCAAGACAATCGGAGGAGCTGAGCTGGAGCAACCCAGGGTTGGCAAACAGAAAATTAGTGGCAGATTAATTTCATTGTCTCACTGGGGAGCAGACTCCTGCACTTTAAGTATAGGATTAAAGGGAGATTTATTTCCCATCTTACCAGGTAGGAGGGAGGAGACTACAGGGACCTTAACACCTTTGGGTGGGGTAAGATTTTTTTTTGGGGGGGGGGCAGGTCTCCCTAAGAGTGTCATGGCTGGGCAGGGTGAGCTGTGGGTCCCAGCCCCTCTTGCCTGCCTAAGAGCTGGGAGGAAAACACCCAAAGCCCCTCTGTAGCTCTCCATTCCTACACAGCCTTACATTCTAAGCATCTGGCCACAAGCCCTGCTTTCAATAACTTAGCCTTCACAGGGGCAACCAATGTCCCTGCCTGCCTTACAGTCCTTTGAGCAAACCTTGCAATAAACCCATTATAATAACTGTAATAAGTTTCCAGATTTAAAGAAAGGGCTCTCAGGACATAAGAGGCAGAATTGGTAAGAGGCAAAGCCAGCGCTTGACCCCAGGTCCCCTGGAAATCAAGCGCATTGTAAATGAACTATGTCTGTGCTACAGAGTGTTCGTCTAGGCTCTTTCAGACCTCTGTCTCGGTGGGCCCTCCTGGAGTATCTCTTGCCCTGCCCATAGGTGCCACCCCATTGGAAGAAGTTTGGAGCAAGCTTGGAAAGCGACCGTTGGGCCCGATCAGTAGTGGGTCTTGCTGCAGCTGCCACAGGTGGAAAGGCTGTGTGGCTGAAGCGCTACAGATCCTGCAGGGAGATGGACCCGCCCACCCAGGCAGTCACTCACACCCTGGCCTGGGCTAGGCAGTACCAATGCCTTGGTTGTGGGGAGCCTTACAGTGGAACAGTGGAGGCCTAGCCAAACCTCAAATAGCAGGCTGTTCCAGCTGCCTGCTGGCTTTGTGGTTAGAAGGCCCATCCAGAGAAAGCTGGCTTTCAAGAAGGAAGGACCAGGCTTGCCAGCCAGAAGAAGCCAAACCGCGGTGCGGGGGAGGGCAGAAGAGTTTGTTGAATCACCCAGCTGGGGGGAAGGAATGGATGAGCTGGCTCAAGAAACACCCGAGTCTAATTCGCTCTCAAGGATGGCAGGCTGCCTCTGATCTACATGTCAGTTCTTTACATAGTCTAGATATTAATTCTCTGTTAAATGAATAACCAGTAAAGATTCACCCCCACTCTGGAGGAGTCTTTTCACTAGACTGTTTCTTTGGCCATGCGGAAGCTTTTTAATTTGATGCCCTCAACTGTTCTCGCTGCTACTTCCTGAACAGCTGGATCCTGCTCAGGAGAGCGCCCCCTGTGTCGGCATCTTGAATCGATTCCCCACCCCCACCCCGGGCTCCTCTGGCGCTTGTAAGTCTCAGGGCTCACACTGAGGTCAAGGATCTGTGTTCTTTGGTCCGATGTCAGTGCCACGCTGGTTTGGTGCTTATGGCTCTGTAGTATAGTTTGAAGTCTGGTGGTGTTATCCCCAGTCGTGCTCCTTCTGCTCCGGATCGCATCGACCGCTCAGGATCTCTTGGTGCTCTCTTTCCAGTTTCTCACTGTTGCCTAACTCTGTGAAGAATATCACTGGTATTTTAGTGGAGATTATGTTGAATCTTTTATCAATTTTTAGCGTGAGTCTATTTTCATAATATTAATTCTCCCATCCACGAACATGGAGGGAGGTTTTCCCATCTCCCAGCATCGTCTTCTGTTTTTCCCTTCAGTGTTTTGTCATTTTTCCCTGCACAGCCCTATCATCTCCTTGGCCAAGCTTCTCCTCAGGCGTCTTTGGGTGGAACTTGTGATTTCCTGATTTCTTTGTCAATACGTCCATCCTTAGTGCACAGAGAGGCTCCTGATTCTAGGTTGGCTGTTTATCCTACTCCTTTGCTGAATAGATCATTTCTAGGACTTTTGTTTGTTCATTGTATTTTGGTTTGGTTTGGTTTGGTTTTTGCTGGGATGTTTAGGATCTTTTTAAATTCAAAAAAGCAAACATCAGACGAGCAAACAAGGCAGTGAGAGATGGCCCAGAGTGTGGACTGACAGCTCTTTCAGCAGGGCTGTTTGGTTCCCAGCAACCCTGTGGGGTGGGTGGCTGACAACCACCTGTAACTCCAGCTTCAGGGGGATCTGATGCCCTCTCCTGGTCTCTGCAGGTATTGCACTCATATGCACATCCTCCCCACTCCCACCCCGCCACCCTGTGCCATATATATATGTGCCAAACGAGCAATCCAATCCAAATTAATAAATGGGCACTCAAACTGTATATGCATTTCTCTAAGGAAAAAATGACCAAAAATTACATGAGGAAAAGGGTCGAATCTTTAGCCATCAGGCAAAAAGGAATGAAAACCACACGGAGATGCCACATGCCCCAGTCAGAATGGCTGTCATCCAGGAAACAAACAACAAATGCTGGCGGGGGCGGGTGGCAGTGGGGAGTCTTTGTGTATTGCTGATAGGAATGCAAGTCGATCTAACCCCGTTAGACTGTTAGATCAGTCAGCGTGGAGGTTCCTCAAAAACCAAAGATGGGATTAGTGCATGATCCAGCTACACCCCCAAATAGGATCACAATCAGTTATGGCAGAGACACCTGCATGCCATGTTTCTCACAATACAATGCAAAAGAGGCAAATTATGGAAGCAGTCTAGGTGGCCAATAACAGATTGAATGGATAAAGAAAATGTGCATGTGTCTATGTCTCTGTGTGTATGTGTCTCTGTGTGTATCTGTTTGTCTGAAAGCGGGTCTAGGTCTGTCTGTGTTTTATTCAGTCATGAGACAAAGTGATGTTTGCAGAAAATGGATGGGACCAAAGATCATTAAGAGTATCAAAATAAGAGAGGCTAAGAAAGATAATGTGTGCTTTCTCATATAGAAAATAAACAAATAAGACATGAAAGAAGAAAATTAAGGAAGAGGGGGACTAGAAAAGGGAGAATAAGGTAAGACTGGCCAAGAGTGTTGATATGATCAACAGATATCAAATACACCTGTGAAATTCCCACCATGAAATCCATCATTTCATACAAGCAATTTACACTAATTTAAAAACAGAGAGAAAATGGGGAGGGGAAAGGAAGAAGGAGAGGAAGAGGTGAGGGGGGATGGAAGGAAGAGGGAAGGAGAAGAGGAGGCTGAGGTCGTGGAAGAGGATGGAGAGAAGGGAGGGACTTCTACACGCTAATGCCCATCAGCTAATGCTGGCTCCCAGAAAACAAAATTTAAGGATGGTATTTGAAAACCATACTCTGCTCAGCAAGGAAGAGTTCTGTGGTCGACTAGCAATGTCTGCTATAGGAGCATCATGGGAGTAGAAGCATGACTGAAGTTTATCAGCCATCCCTGTGAGCTCCACAGTTTAAGATGTCCTCATCAGGGTGTCACCTTCAGCCCCCTGCTCTGATGCCATCTCTTTCACTCCTAGCCCTTCATCTGAGTCACAACCATGCCTTATGACCAGCCACCTAACCACAGCTCACCCTACACTATGCTCTGAGCTTAGTCACATCAGTCTCTCTTCCTCCTGCCTCGGGAGCTCTTCTCTGCCCAGTTGCCTGCTGAGCTCTGCCCCTCCCTCACTTAGCATCACTTTGCCTGAGCCCTCTTGACAGGGCTTGTAGCTTCCCTTCTGCATGCTACCATCCGTAGAGCCAGCACAGCCTGGCGACTCCGAGCTGGCACAGCCCCAAATTCATCAAGCGCTTCATCCTCAGAATGTGTTCTGAAAGGATCCCCACCGGACAGAGAAGGGTCAGACATTGAATGACTCTGGGAACTTGCCCTGGATGCCCCAGCGGGCTGTGACAGGCCTGAGATCTGAAGCTGGCTTGCCTGCTTTATAATTGTCACCCTCTGATATGACTTCTGTCCTTACTACCTCACACAGTCGGTTGTAACCTTGTATTTGCACGTTCATTTTTCTTTCCACACAGCTGCTTCCTGGATGCTAGGGATGGTTTCTTTAGTCCATTTCCTTCCCACAGCTGTTCCAGAGCCCCATGCACATCAGAAACTATAAATGCTGGTTGACCTGCCTTGCACTGACGATGGGGAATGTTCCTGTTCTGTTCCCTGCCCCCATCTGTCCAGATCTCCACTAGAGCTTCCTCAACCCTGTGTACCTAACTTAGGAAGTTAACTGGTACCTAATAGGACAGGGCCTCATGAGGACATGGTCTCCCTCTCCCTCTCCCTCTCCCTCTCCCTCTCTCTCTCTCTCTCTCTCTCTCTCTATTTTATCTATGAGTACACTGTTGCTATCTTCAGACACACCAGAAGAGGACATCAGATCCCATTACAGATTGTTGTGAGCCACCATGTGGTTGCTGGCAATTGAATTCAGGACCTCCGGGAGAGCAGTCAGTGATCCTAACCACTGAGCCATCTCTCCAGCCCCGAGTCTCTCCTTTTAATGTGTGTATATATGTGTGTATGTGATTGCAGGTGTGGAACCCAAAGCAGACATTGGAAGTTCCCCCCATCACTCTTATGGAGCCAGGATCTCCTAGTTGAACCTGAGTCTGCCAGCATGGACCAGTCTAGTTCCCTAGCTGGCTCTGAGAATCCCAGCTCCACCTTCCTAGTGCTAGAATTAAACTGGTCACCATGGCCAGCTGGCAGTGATGTGGATTCAAAGTCTGGTCTTGTGGCATGCACAGCGGGCACTTGGACATCTCAGCCATCACCCTGGTGATAAGAGCCTTTCCTGTTCTTGTGACTCACCTCCCTAGAGAGGTGGCAGAGGAAGAGAACAAAGCACACAGCTCATGCCCTTTTGTTCTCCCAGGAGCGTTGCTTGGGAGCACTTCTACTGTCTGGACAGGAGGAGCATGGGAGAGCAGGCTTGGGGGAGCATGTCCCCTCCTAAAGTGGAGATACTCAAAGCAGGTTCTGTGGACATGCCATTACTGAAGACACATTCCCTCTGTTTTCCTCTCCAACCCTCCACCCTGAAGCTTTGACAAGACATGCCTGACTTGAGGCTATGCACAGCCACGGACAGAGAAAACTGTACACTGTATCTGAGCCATCAGTAAAGTCAGCAGCCACACAGTGGCGTGGGGGACACAGTGGCTGGGGGACACAGTGGCGTGGGGGACACAGTGGCTGGGGGACACAGTGGCGTGGGGGACACAATGGCTGGGGGACACAGTGGCTGGGGGACACAGTGGCTGGGGGAGCATCTTTTAGGGAGGTCCTCTATCTCTAACTGGTCCTCCCTCGAGCTCAGTCACAGCATCCCTTCCCCAGGGGACGCTCTCTGATCTTCCGGGCCGGCTTCTCATCCCCTCACTCCACTCACAGACCACACCCATACTGCAACCTTCTTTCCTGTCCCCTAGACTGTGAGTTCCTTAGTGGGGACACCCCTTAGTGCGGTGTCTGGTCCACAGCACGTGTTTATTGAGTTAATGAAGCATTCACTATGTGGCATAAGTTTTATTGAGAAACCAGGAGCCAGTTCTCCAGCTGGGATCCAGGGGGGGAAAGGGGTGAATGCATAGAGGAGGGGTGGAAAGTGGGACTCAGCACAGCTCCTCGGTGTGCAGTGAGGGTGGACCAGAGCAGTCCCATGGAGTCTCCAAGCCAGGACACAGACTTGCCCTGAGGTGAACCACAGCCCCAAAGCCCCACCCAGAGAATCCTAAAGCCCACAGCTAAAATGTACCCCAGACAGCCAGTACCAGAAGCCCCTGGGAGGGGGCCTCCAGAGAGCACCAAGTAGGGCTTTGTCTCTTCAGAGGTAGTTACACCCTCATGTGCCTTTTTCCAGGCGGTGAGGGAGAGCAGATGCTGGCTGAGGAGTGGGCTAGCACAACAGGTGTGAGAATCTTGGCAGCATACAGGCTTGGGGCCCACCTAGATAGAAAACTGACAGGTGTGTGTGTGTGTGTGTGTGTGTGTGTGTGTTAGTGCGTGTGCACACGCGCATGCGCATGTGTGCTGAGTGCTTCCTATGCTCTAGACCCTGGACTTAGGCTGTCTGTCTATACACATTAATGCTTTGTTGACCTTCCCACTGTCCCAACCGGTAACCTCCCTTAGTCCCAATTTTCCTTTTTTTTTAAAAAATTTTATGTATATGAGTACACTGTAGCTGTCTTCAGACACACCAGAAGAGGGCATCAGATCCCATTACAGATGGTTGTGAGCCATCATTGAGAAGCTAATGAATACCCGAGATCCACACCCCCACATCAACTCTGAAAGCTCCAATTCTTTTCCCCCCTAAAGCACAAGCTTAAGGGCATGGGTTTTAGGGTGCTGAAATCAGGTCCTTGGGGACCACCTTGGACAAATAGTATCTCACCCATTTCTGAACTGATGCCCATGTGATGATCAGATCCTGGGAGGAGACTGTCCATCTGTGTTCTAGTTTGCTCTGTTACTACAATAAACACTCTGAGTAAAGGCAACCCGGGAAGAAAAGGGTTAAGAGTTCATTATCAAGGGGAGCCAAGGGCAGAAGCTCAAGTAGAATATGGAGGGTGCTGCTTTCTGGACAGCTTCCTCTGGATTTTTCTGATAGCTTTGTTTTGTTTTGTTTTGTTGAGTCAAGGTTCCTCTGTGTAACCCTGGCTGTCCTGGAACTTGCTTTGTAGACCAGGCTGGCCTTGAACTCAGAGATCCTCCTGCCTCTGCCTCCTAAGTGCTGGCATTAAAGGCATGCACCACCATGCCTCTCTAGTAGCTTTCTTATACCACCCAGGACCACCTGCCCAAGGCCGTTACTGTCCAAAGCATGCTGAGTTCTCCTGTACCAATTAGCAATCAAGACAATAGTCCACAGACATACTTAGGCCAGTCTGATGGCAGCAGATTCTACACTGAGGCTCCCTTTTCCATGGTGACTCTAGTTTGTATCAACTTAACACAGCTTGAAAGCCAGAGGCAAACATGTTCCTGGTCTATCCCCATCTCTGGGAAGTCATCCTGATCCCAGAAGGTCTTAGGTAGCAGGCCTGGGCGCTAGCTAGCTCCATAGCCAGGTGACTTTAGGTAAATTACTTCACCTCTCTGAAGATCCATTTCCCACCTGCAGCACATAACAAGGAATCACATTTTATAGGATTGCCGTGCAAATGAAGAGAAATAAGGAATGCTGAGTGCCAGGGCTGCACTTAGCCCTCCTCCGATGCTGATGGGTTGAGCCAGTTCTTCGAAACAGCATGCCGGCAAACTCAGCAAGCCACTGTGCTGCCAGTTGCTTCCAATTTCTTCTGATACCTTCCCCCCCTTGCCAAGAAAAGGTATAACTAAACGTCTCTGCTCTAGAGAGGAATTCACTAGATGGCCACAGCTGTCTGTGCCGTTAGTTTAAATTTTTATGAAACGAGGAAATTTCTTTCTACCACCTCCAAATTCCTGGGCTTAATGAACCCAGCCGGGAAGAAAATGCTCTCTGCTGGTCTCAGGTGGGCGAGCGGGTGGGCGAGGATTGCAGTCAGCGTAGGACCTGCCTTACCGGCGCTGAGGAAGGAGAGGAAAGATTCTTACCTCAGAAGCCAGGTAGGGAGAGGAAACACTAGTTCGAATTTTCTGACAGTAAGACTCGTCTGCGTGGACACCTAGGGCCTGTGAATATCCAAATGCTCCCAGCCAAGTGTACGTGCAGTTCTGTGGGGGATGGGAGAGCGTCCCCCTCTTCAAGGCAAAAGAGAATAGAGCACAAGTAGAAATGTTTGCAGAGTCCCCAGGCACCGGCCTGTTGTAAATATCCCCGAGACTATTCACCTAGAAGATGCCTTAGCCACGTGTATCCCACCTGGGCCCTCCCTGGCCCACCTGGGCGGGGCTTCCATAACCAAGTAGCCCCTTGCACTGAGTGTAGCATCAGATCAGCCACTCGAGGGGATGTCACCTGCCTACATTTCAGGCCTGCTCTGCAGGACCCCTCCTTTACCTGGGTGACATCCTAGTCTGCTCCTTTGTCACTGTGATAAAAGACCTTGTACCCACAACCAACTTGGGAAAAGAAAATGGCTTATTTCACCTTACAGGTTAAAGTTATCCAGGGCAGGCACCTGAAGGCAGAAACGGAGGCAGAAGCCACGGAGGGGCGCTGCTCACTGGCTTGCTCCACATGGCCTATCAGCCTGCTTCCTTCTTCCTCTTCCTCTCCCTCCTCCTCTTCCTCTTCCTCCTCCCATCCCCCCTTCTTCTTTTTACTTTTTATTGATTCTTTGTGAATTTCACATCATGCACCCACTCCCACTCATCTCTCCCAGTCTCTCAATATCCGCCCTCCGCCCTTGTAACCTTCCCTACAAAAGAAAACAAAAAATTTAAAAATTTAAATTACAAAAGGAAAAAAAAATCTCACTGTGGAAGCTGTAGTGTGTTAACTGTGTGAGGTAGCACACCCATTTGCCTAAACAGCTTTATTTGCAAATGCTCATTGCCTTGAGTCACCGGTCTGTTTTAAGGCCCCTGGCTTCTGCTACACCATCCATAATACTGGATCCTCACCAGGATTCCTGTCAGAATTCCCGCTGTTGTCCTGTGTCATGGAAATCCTGCAGCTTTGGATCTGTAGTTTGCTCTGGCAGTTCACAGACAGGCAGACGGACATTGGGGCAGGCCAACTCAAAGCCCTGGATCTGGGCCTGGGTGGTAGCTGAATTGATCAGCCTACCAGTTCTCTCTCTCTTGCCCATGCCGCCAAGGCCAGCTCTCTGCCATTGCCCAGGTGAGGGGCAGGGCCAGCTCTCCAGAGTGTGCCACTGCTGACGAGGGGTGGGGCCAGCTCTCCCATGTCAGCCAGCTTTCTTATAGGCTCCAGGACCACCTGCCCAGGAGGAGCACAGCCCACAGTGGGTTGGCCCTTCCATGTCAATCATCAAGAAAACGCCCCACCAATTTATCTCTCTAGTGGAGGCAATTCCTCAGCTGAGGTTCTCTCTTCCCAGGTGTCTCTAGTTTGTGTCAAGTTGACAAAAATTAACCGGCACAGTGGCCTAAACAGAGCCACTGTGTCTCCAGAGTAGGCATATGTAGGCACAGGGTGGAGAGGAACCCCGCCACACTCAGGGTATTTCAGAAGGTTGAGGCTTTTTGCACACAGACCAAAACTACACAACCCATTGGGGTCAGATGCTACCTCGAGCCACTGTCCTTTCAACAGTGACAACCTCTGCTCATAAATCATACTCATTTCTGGCTTTCTGCCATTCATTTGCACATAAAGATGGCTAACACAAATGGTACAGATTCAGGAGTGAAGGCTGAGAAGGGTTGGGGAGGGGGGTTGTTCTACAGGCTCAGGTCAAAGGTATCGGGGTGCATTTTTTATTCTTCCACATATGCCTTTGCATTTTCTCTTTGGGGGCAAGCCGTGTACAGACAAGGAAACTGGAGAATCCCAAGGACATCAAAAGACTTATGTTCTCCAAGCTGTCTCTATCAGGCAGCAGCCCAGTTGTGTCATCTCACACACAATGGGTGAGTCTCAGGGGAACGTGAGAGATGGGTGGTCCTCAGGTCCCAAGCTGTCTCAATAAAACACAGGCCCTCCACATACATGTGTGTGTTCTTATGCATGCACGTGAGTGGCAAGAGCCAAGGCATCAGTTTCTAAATGTTTCCAGGGAGCCTACTGTCTGCCCACTTACCACACAGACAAGTCATGGGGCTTCAGGTGGCACCCTGAGCTGGACAGCAGCACAGCTAGGTGGCACTGGCCCTGGTTTAGCTGCACCCACTGCCTTCTGGTGCTCAGGGCTGTGTATGAGGCAAGGTGGTAGAGCAGAACTGTCTAGCTGGGTCCCCTCCCCCACCCCCACTGCCCTAGCAGTCTGAGGAGTGAGGCACTGCCCCGCCCAGCCGGGCACCCTTCACTCGTATAGGGCTCAGGGATCCCTGGTGCTGAGGCTTAGATACGGAAGGCCAGAGTTAGTCCTCAAGTTTGTCATCTGCCTGCTTAGGAACTCCTTCCAGGAGACCCGCACTACAGTCTGACAAGATGCCAGCCCCTTCACCTCCACACACCCATGTTGCTTCAAACCACGTCACCGAGCCTTGCTTCCGACCATAAAGCATGCATGTGGCGTGTTACAGTGGTCTCGCTATGCTGCTAGGACGGGCCTGGAACTCCCTCTGTAGAGCCTGCCTGGCCTGGAGCTCATGGAGACCCATCTTCTCTGCCTCTGCCTCCCAAGTGCTGGGGTTTAAAGCATGCATCACACATCTGGTTGAATTATGGTGTTTCCAATGTACATGGAAAGTATTTGGCTCTTATAGATACATAATGATTTAATTATAGAAAACAAAGACAGTATTTCTTACTGTCATTACTCGGCAACTAAGCGTCAAATTAGTGTAGTGTGGGGTTGTACTGTATTAGAAGGTTCGGTTTATTTCTTCCCATGTGTGTCCTCACATGTGCCTGCGTGAGGGCCCGCGTGTTCCTTGTCATGTGGGGGTGAGAGGTCCGCTTTATGGAACTGGTTCTTTCCTTCTACCACGGAAGTCCCAGAGATCAGACTCGGGTCACCAGCCTACCAAAGCAGATGCTTTTCCTGCTAAGTTACCTTGCTAGTTCCAAATATCAAATTTTAAAATTTATTTGAGTTTCATTTTTTAAAAAGGGGTTTCAAAATTAATTCTGTTTTGACATCAGACAATTTCTGATATGGCTTTAAACACCCCCCCCCCATTTTGTCTATGCATCTACCCGAAGTAGATTCCTCAGTATACATGATCATAAAATCAAATTGTCAGTCAACTCTGAAAAACACTGAAATTGCTTAATCTCCTGCAGCATCAAATATTCAGCCACTGTCTAATTCTTCCTTTGGAGATAAGCAAGTACACCCATTGCATTAGGATGCAAAAAGTTTAAGCCCTGACTTAGGCGTGTATTCAATCCCAATTACCATTTCCTCCTCTTAAAATGGTAATGGAAAAGCAATCTGATTAACATAACTTATACTCATGCATGTGTGGTCAACTAATAGAGATATTGGAGAGAGAGAGAGAGAGAGAGAGAGAGAGAGAGAGAGAGAGAGAGAGAGAGAGAACGAGAACAGTTGGTCAGTCTGTGAGATCTCCAGAAGGCAGTTAGAGAAGGGAGTGGTTGCTTTGCACACCCTTGCCTGGGAAAGGACCTCGGGGACTTGTTACTGTCAGGTTTGTCACTGCACTAAATTCAGTCAGTGGAACTCGAGGTAGCAAGTGGGTGCAAAGGGACATGTATGCTGGCTCTTGTTACTTGGGAGGGATCCAGCTAAGAGAGCTCTGCAGAGCAGAGCCCTGCTGCTGGGGAGAAGCTGCCCCATCCAAGATTCTCTTCTAGAAACATCCCATGTGCACTGCTGGAGCCTCGGCGCGAGGGATGCTGGGCCCAGCGTTGGCAGCATCTGGCAGTATTCTAGGACTGCTCTACCTGAAAGTTCCCAAGTCTTCCACATTCCCCTCAGGAGACAAGCCAGCCCCAAAGGCCTTGGGACCGCATGGTTATGTCAATGCCCCACTTGTGGTACAAACTTTCTCTACCAGTTCCTTTTCCCCTTGACATGAACAAATAAATGCTTGACAAACTCAATCAGAAGAAGGGCTCATTCGCTAGATGGAGAGGCAAAGGGAACAGAGAAGTGAGAGAAACAGCCACTGAGGTCAGGCCAGGCAACCCAGTTAGCAGAATGGGACCCACGGGCAGGCAACAGAGTCAGGGACAGCCCCGCTCTAGTTGCTGGGGGACCTGCATGGAGAGCAAGCTTCACATCTGCTACATATGCAGGGCAGGGGTGGCGCAGCCTAGTGTTTACCATGTGAAAAGCAGATGTAGTGAATTACAGGGACCTGTCACCTCTCCCTGCCTGGTGACATCCCTTCAACCCTGAGAAACACTAGGCAGACCAGCAAGTAA
Source organism: Mus pahari (assembly GCF_900095145.1). NCBI lineage: Eukaryota > Metazoa > Chordata > Mammalia > Rodentia > Muridae > Mus > Mus pahari. The sequence goes on along the minus strand of NC_034599.1, from coordinate 55,919,353 downwards.
GGGTGAGGGGGCCCCCACCACATCAAACATTTGGACCAGACCCTGAGCCTGGGGGAGCATCTCCCCACACAAGGCCTTCAGAGTTTCACCTCCAGCATTCAGGTCAGATTAGCATTCCAAGCCAGCCATTCACTGCCAAGGACCGGGGCTCTGGCCCTCCGTCATCCTCTGCTGTTGTATGTATAAGACAGCGGTGGCTGTCAATTCTTGAAGGCAGGTGGGGGGGTATTGGGGGATGTCTGCTGCTAAGGCCTCCGGGTGTGGTTAGGATTCACACTGAAAGGACTGTGCCGGCCTAGAAACCACATGACCTCAAAGCTCACAGAGAAGTGAGAGGAAATGAAAGGGCTCAGGACAGAGTACATGGAATCAGAGATGCCACAGCCAGCCAGCTAAGTCCAGTCTCAAGCTGGAGTCTCTGCTATTCAAGCCTCCTGGATCTGTGTGTGTGTGTGTGTGTGTGTGTGTGTGTGTGTGTGTGT
>NC_034599.1:55916267-55918841 GCF_900095145.1 Mus pahari | reverse complement strand
CACACACACACACACATACACACACACACACACACACACACACACACACCACCTGCCCGCACACAGGTTCCCACCTCAGAACACTGTTAGGCTAGGAAAGTGGCAGGTGTATGAACTCCCTATGGAAGGTGCCCGGAAGGAGGATAACATCCTTGCAGGCCTCTTCCCCGCCCCTCCCTCCTTCCCCAGCCTGGTGCATCTCCTTGACTCCTCAGCCTCAGCATCAAAGATTCATCAAAGCTGAGACCCAGCAAAGCGTGTGCTTCACATCTTTAAACGTGCTTCTTCCCAATGAAAAATTCAGTGGAAAAGGCAGGAAATTGAAGGGGGTTCAAAGAGGAATCAGGGAGGGAAGGGAGGCTTCAGAAAGAGAGCGGGGAGGAAAGAGATGAGCAGTTCTCTCTGTTATGGTGGCACTGAAGCCACAGTACATTTACCAAGCATCCGCCTCACTTGAGGTACAGGGCAGGCACACAAGTGGGTCCTTCATACAGCAGCACAGGCGGAGGAGCACTGTACAACTCTGGGAAAGCCATTCTGAGATCACAAAGACAGTTCTGCAGAAGGAACAGATTGGCTCCTGGGTATGGAGAGTAGAGAGATCAGGGGGCATGAGTCTCAGACATTCTGGAGTCTAGATTACTCATGTCCGAACCGGAGTTTTATTGCCTGCCCTTTTTGTCACCTGGTAAAGGAGGGATATGCGGTGTGTGTGTGTGTGTGTGTGTGTGTGTGTGTGTGTGTGTGTGTAAGAGAGAGAGAGAGAGAGAGAGAGAGAGAGAGAGAGAGAGAGAAATAGAGAGAAATATATATAGACAGACAGACAGAGAAAGAGACAAATACAGAGAGAAATAGAGAGAGAGGGGGACAGAGGCTGAGAGACAGAGAGGAGAACTGAGGCATGCATGCTTGAGCATGAGACAGACACAGAGACAGACAGAAAGAGAGAGAGCTGGTGTTGTGGGAATCAGAGCAGGGATCATTTCCAGCAGGAAACTGGGGTACCCTTACTAGAGAAGGTAAAAGTGTTCCACATAATAGAAGATGAACAAGAGTTCAGGAGAGGAGGTAGGCCACCTGACATACGAGCAGAGACCATGCAGCTAAGGTGCCCAGACCCAGGCAAGCAAGCAGCCTCCTGGCGAAGGGCAGTGTATGTCTGGCCTGTAGGGGGAGCTGGCTCCAGGGAACAGGAGGAAGGCTAGACTCAGATGCCGACGACACAGAACCCCCCCAACCCCCCTCACCCCCAGCAAGGAAGGCCGCATATCTGCAGGGGTTGAGGGAGCTCGGGCGCTTGTTCATCTCAACCCTCGGTGACTTGTCACCTATTATGAGTCACAGCTGCCCTCAAACCTCAGTTTCATGATCTGCAAATGAAGATACCAGACAGTCATCTAAAACTTCCTCTTCTGGCTCATTTAATTCTGGCAGCTTGGTTCTGTTGCCCATGTGAGGGAAGGGCAGGAAGCTCAGATTGACAAGATCTAACCATGGCTTCCCCATTCTCCCAAAGGGCACCCCATCACTACCCACAGCCCCCTCATGTCAAACCAGTCTCGGGTTACCAGTATCCTGTGGATGGAGGGAGTCTCAGACATATGCCAGGAAGCTGTCCTAGGTCCCAGGCTCCACCTTTCTCTAGGCTGGAACATCATCCACTCTGACCCTGCAGATGAGCAGGAAGTGTCCACAGCTAAGGTAGGTAACCCAAGAGCCCTCACCAACCTGGGGTTGAGCTCAGACTCACAGGCTGCAAACCTCACCCTATTCTCTACTGGCAATGTTCAAGGTCAGATGGAACCTGATGGTAAATTTCCACATCCTGGCTGGGTCTAGTGGCCCTTGAGCAGAAGCCAGAGCCGAGCTTACTTGTGAAATACCAACTGGCACCTAGGTGGAGTTGGCAGCTGTCAGCTGCTATGTGCTATACCTACCTCCCACCTCCTACCACCACCCTTCTGTGGGAAGCATGCTGACTGCCCAGCTCAGCTCTGGTACAGCACAGCAAAGTGGGCTTGCGGCTTGGGCTTTGGGGTCAGAGGTGTGGTTAGGATTGCCAGCTCCACAGTTTGCTAGCTAGATGATGTTAACCGTAAATGGCTTTTCTTGTCTTTGCCGAGCCTCAATGTTCCCACCTGTAAGACTGGAGTATGACTGTGAGGATCAAATGTGACCATGATCTTATAGAACAGGGTCCTAATAGCCCTCAGCTGAGAGTAGAATTGCTGCTGAGGCAGCTCAGCAGTCTGCAGCCAACCAACCAAGGGGGCTGGTCCAACTTGACTCCTTGAAGCTGTGTGGCTGGCCCCACCCAGAGTTTCAAAGCTTGGTGATTCCACAGTGCCCTCTTCCTGCTTAGCAGGGCCATTACCACCATCAGCACTGGCCTGAAGATGGCAAGCCTCCCATCTGTCCTCTGCGGTACTGGCCCTAGAACATGGCTCCCAAAATACAACACACAACACCACAACACTATCACCAGATGGCCCCTTTCCAGAGGTGTTGAGGGTGTTGAGGGTCTCTCTCTCTCTCTCTCTCTCTCTCTCTCTCTCTCTCTCTCTCTCTCTCTCT
>NC_034599.1:55912867-55916097 GCF_900095145.1 Mus pahari | reverse complement strand
TCTCTCTCTCTCTCTCTCTCTCTCTCTCTCTCTCTCTCTCTCTCTCTCATACACACACAGGCTTCTGCAGGCTTGTAGCTCCCCAAAGGAAAAGAGATCACATTTCGACAATAACTAAAATACGTTAGAGAAAGAAATAGCTAAGTGATATATTTCAAAACACAGTCTTTTCATTTAAAAGAAAGTTAAGGGACTCAGGAATATTCACTCCACAAAGACAAATGCTAGGACCAGAGTTCAATCCCCAGGATCCACTTGTTAAAAAGCTGGACATAGAGGCTGGCATGACCTTATAACCCTAGCACTGGGGAAGTGGAAGCAGGCAGTCCTCTGGGGGTTGGATGACCAGACAGCTTAGCCTACTTGGTAAGTTCCAGGTAAAGTGAGAGACACTGTTCTGAAACACAAGATAGATAGCACCTGGGAGTCAGTGCTGTCCTCTGACCTCTGTTAGATCCAAAGGAAACTCCAGTTCCTCAAACTTCAAAAGCCAATCCAACTACCCAGAAGGGCTCAGCCTAGGAGGATTTCTGGTGGCTAAATAAAAGCCAGTCTTCCTTGGGAACTTGTGAGACCACTTCCTATCTGCTAAAGGGACCATTTCTCTTACCTCTGGCAGAGGGACCTATGGCTCTCCATTGACATATACCTGTGGTTGAAGTTCAGTACAATAAGTACTTGTTCTACATTTCAAAGTGCCCACTCATGTCTCCTGAACCCTCCCTCCCCACAGATGCTCACCCTCCATGTACCCTGCAGTTCTCATTATGATCTCTATTCTCTATATCCTGGTCTTCTTCCCTTCTCTTGCAGGTAGCCCTGGCCATGTTCAGTCTGCTTCTTTCTGTCTCTGCTCTGGACTCTTCCAGATGCCTCTGGCTGCTCTCACGCTCATAGCTACAATTCAAACAAACAAACAAACAAACAAACACCTTCTCCTTAGCCATACCATGAAGCAGTCGTGTCAGCAGTTTCTTTACTGCACCAACTCACCTACAATCTCTGCATGCATGTGCATACTTGTGCATGCCCACACACAATTTCTTCTAAAGATCATGGAGATATAGGGCTGGGGGAGATAGGGTGAAGAAACAGAAAGACAATTCCACTTCCCACGAGCTTCCAGGCAGGGGAGGAAGTGGGGAACAGGAGGCTGCCATTCCAACAACTCCATATGCTTTCTGTCAGCTTGATTCAGCAAGCCACCCAGCCCAGGGCGGGGTGGGGGGAACTGCAAGCTAGGGGTTGGGGGACAGCCATGTGGCCCATCCCAGGTAAGCAGGCAGAGCCCCAGGCAGGAGAGTGTCTCAAGTAGAGAGTTAAGGGTTCTTTGGAAAGTCAGTTGGCTGGTGTTTTGCTGGGGCAAACACATGAAGAACGTTTCACTGAAGCAGACACAGGAGAGAGGATGTTCTGCTAAAGCAAGCACACGACGAACGGTTCTTTGCTAACAACACGCATGTATTGGTCCACCTTACATTGCATAGTTGAGCTGCATTTGTCGGGACTCCATAGAGAGACACACCAAAAATAACTTCTGGTGGTGTGCTGCAGTTTCTTGCCGCTTCCACAGGCTCCGGCTGATTGGCAGAGTGATGTCAGCTGAGACAGATGCACATGCTGAGGTAAGACCCATGGAGGACACATGATGTTTTGGTGGGTATAAAAAGGACTTAACAGTGACAGAGGCTGAACTAGGCTTGCTTATAGAGCTAGCTGTGCAACGCTTGTGAGTTTTGCGTCTCCGTTCGCTTCCTTGAGAGAGGCATGGCCAAGAACTTCTCCTGATATTCCTCTCGGTCCCTCCTGCTGGCTTGTGGCGAGGCTGAGGCCTGGCTGTCTCATGGCACTGCTGCTGATTCATTTTTTGCTATCCCGACTCTACAGAACTCAACTGCTGGTATATCCTGAAAGTGTTTTCAAGTGGATCGAGCTGCCGCTGCCTGCTAACCTGTGAACTGAACTGCGGATTTCCAGACAACGCAGACGGGAGTTGATCCAAAGAACTTTTCTAAACAGGTCCACTTTCCCCATATCCTTTCTTTCCCACCACCTCTGGTGGGTGGTAGGCTAGAAGGGAGGTTAAAGTGTTTAAGAACCATTATTAAAACTAGGCGTTTGAAAAAATTAGTTACAAGCGTCTCATCAGCCTTAGCCCTGCTATGGAGACCTCGTTTGCCTTTGTCAATTGCTGTCACTGGTTTGGAGCTCTACCTCCAGCAGTGTGAGAAAGTGTCCTGGTGAAAAGATGAAACGTGATTGATGGATGCTCCCTCCACCCCAGCATCTACAAGTAACTCAAGTGCTTCCAGCTTCCAGATCTCCAGCCTCGCCTTCCCCTTGGTAACCCTGCCCTGCCTTTCCCACAGTAGCAGGGTAGCCACTGTCTACTGAGATTCCCTCTGCAAGGATTTGTCAGCCTCCCCATGGCACTGTGTACCATATCCAATAGGAGAAAGATGAGTCTCACTCGTTTCTCACTACTGGAATTTCCCCTACTGTTGGTCCAGGACAGCACTTCTTAGAGGCTCCTTCCTACCATGTCATGATCATTCTCAAAACCACTGTGTTCCACCTCCCTCTGCATCTCGGTCCTGGACACAAGCCAGGATCCCCACCCTCTGCCTCACAAGCAATGGGGCAGGTGCTTTAATGTTGTTGGGCTGATGGTTTAGGAATGACGTATGAATACCACACAGATTAATCTGCCCCCCCACCCCCACGCACAGGTGTGTGCATGTGTACACACACACACACACACACACACACACACACACACTAGAAATTTCCGGTCTTGGGGTTGGGGAGATTGCTAAGTCTGTAAAGTACTTACCTTGCAAGCACAATAGCCCCCCTCAGGACTGTGGTGCAGAAATTTCTATGGAGTTGAAACATTGTATCCTGAAGAGAGGAACTTGTTTCTGGCTTACACTTTGATGTTACAATGCATCAGTGAGAAAAGCCAGAGCAAGAGCTTGAGGCAGGAACTGAAGCAGAGGCCATGCTTACTGCCTGGCCCATTCATGGCTTAATCAGCCTGAGTTTATATACAACTCAGGATTACCTGTCCAGGGTATATACTACCCAGGATTACCTGCCCAGGGTATATATTACCCAAGATTACCTGCCCAGGGTATATACTACCCAGGATTACCTGCCCAGGGTATATATTACCCAGGATGACCTGCCCAGGGTATATACTACCCAGGATGACCTGCCCAGGGTATATA
>NC_034599.1:55885223-55912197 GCF_900095145.1 Mus pahari | reverse complement strand
TACCCAGGATGACCTGCCCAGGGTATATACTACCCAGGATGACCTGCCCAGGGTATATACTACCCAGGATGACCTGCCCAGGGTTGGTACCACCTCCAGTGCTATGGGCCCTCCCACTGTAATCATTGATAAGGACAATGTCCTCCACAGAATTGCCCACGGGCCAGTCTGATGGAGTCAGTTTCTCAACTGAAGTTCCTTCTGCTCTGATGACCCTAGCTAGCTACCATGACCTGTGTGGCTGGGCCTTGGCCTGAGTAGGGTAAAGCTTCAATCCCTCTTCCACATTCACTCAGCACTCCCCCCACCCCCGCACCTAGGACATGTGTCAAGTTGACAAAACACATCTGTCCCATGTTTTACTCCACTTGCTCTGAGTATGATTTTCATCACCAAGTATTGTATCCTGGGCTGTATGCCTACCCCCAACGCAGAGTGTAGCCCAGCTCACCTCAAAACCTCCTGCCTCCCACATCACATGGTCCCTGCAGGCCTTCTACTCTCCCCAAGACAGAAGGAGGGAAAGCCGCAGGCCTGCAGATTTTCAGTGTCAACCTAATTAGATTGAGTGGTGCCTAAGAGGTATGCAAAGTGTACTTCTGGGTGTATCTGGGGCAGTGTTCCCAGAGACATATGACATTGTAACAAAGACAAAAACTAAATGTGGGCAGGACTGCTCAATAGGCTGGCAGCCCAGGTAGGATCAAAATGGGAGGAGGAAGCCAGCCAAGCAAGGTCTATCACTGCCTCCTTCAGCCGTGGATATTGCACACCCTCACACAGGAGTACCCCCACACATGTAAACACAGATACGGTCACATGCAGACCACACACAAACACACACTTGAGGGAACGAAGATAAAGAAACCAAAGCTTTTAAAGTTGGTAATTTACCTACCATCACCAACTAATAAGCAACACCTATTCTATACACTGGTTGGTTCTCTGACCCTTTCTGCCAACGTCGCCATGGGAACAACTCATAGGCAGACTAAGACCTGGAATGACCCTGACCTTCTCACACTTCGGGAGACCAGTGATTTCTCGACACAGCTTGTGTCATACTAAAAAGGTTCCCCCAGAATAGGGATTGGCTTGAGTGGGTGGGTTCCCAGTGTCATGGCTGCTTTCCTGCTGCTTATATATGTGTGTGGTGTGTCGCCAACTGCTCAGATTCTAGCTGATTCTGAAACTCAGAAGTGCACAGCACAGCCTTCCCGACAGCAGTTCCGGGGCTTAGTGAGCAGTTTCTTGGCTTGGAATCTAGAAAGCCTATACCTGGGATCTATATCCCAGCAGCGCCCTCGTCTTCCCCAGACTTGCGTGGGTGGAAATGCATACATACTTTCATGGGCTGCTACTGAACAACGCATTCCCCTCAGCCAAACAGGCGCTGTTTGCATGAGTTCAGGTGTGCTTGCTTGCCGACAATCCCAGCTGGGCTTATTGATGATATGTAGCTGTCCAGCAGCCATGGATGAACTGGGTTACCTGAAAGAGGCTGAAAATGAAAAAGGAACTGGGCGCGAGAGAAGGATGACGCCAAGACAAAGTTTCTGATCAAGGCTCAAAGTTTAATGTTCAGCTCTGCGGTTATATAGGGAAAGCCCACAGACCCCGTCCTTTGTTTCGGCTGGATTATGTTGCAAAGCGGGCAGTCTACTCCTATAGGAAATTGCAAATCCTGTGAGGCCAGAGACTCTAGCTAGGTTGTAAAACCATTTTGGGTCTGTTTAGTCTACTCAAGGCTCGGGGGAAGGGCACAATGAAAGCCTGTGTTCCCTCATAAGAGAGAGTCTAGAGGGTCATGGGACCCTCACCTGAGTATTCAGCTGCTCCTCCAAGCCATTTGTATGCAGCTCTTACTCTAAGTGCATGTGGCCTCTGTGTCTTGGGGAAGGAGCTAGAATATATATACAGTTTGAGAAAGATTAGAGGTAGAGCTATGTAGCCAAGAGGAAGCCATTCTCCACGCTAGGTAAAGACTTCAGAGTGGCCACTTTGGGGTCACCCACACTCCTGTCAATAACCCCTTACTCATGGGTTCATGGGGCTGGTGGAGCTTTGGTGGGTCAAACTTTGGTTGTCACTGGGACTTTAGAAGGAAGGAAATGGACATAGCTTAATCAGCATTCCTGCCTCCCGATGCCCCAGAAAAAAATTCTCATAAAAGCAGCATTCACTGGAAGGAAGGGTCTCTTTAATTGTGCAAGCCCCAAGATTTGAATCTGAAAAATCCTGTCTGGCGTATTTGGCTTTAGGGTAAAACCTGGAAATATGAACCCTCTAGGAAAGTAGGCCTATGGGTTTGGTTCTCCAGCCATGCTGCCTGCAGCAGAGGGAGAACAGGCATCTTTCCCCTCCTCTCTGGGTCAGCAGCCAGGCCCTCTGCAGTCTCCTCCATTGAAGACACCCTCAGCAGGCTAAAGCTTGCCCTCTAACCTCAGGCCAGCCAAGCCACTGAGCAGAGGGTCAGGCCACTGGCTTTCATTTTCCCAAGCATCTTTTGCCTGAAGAAGCCTAAGGTTTAAGGTTTGCCCAAGCCACCCTGTCAGCAAGGAGAGCAAAGCCATTCAAATGCAGACCTTCGGATATCTGTGGAAATTGGCTCACACCTGGGGGGGGCCAAGGCAGAGGGCCTTTCCTTCTAATAGGAGCAGAGGACAGTGGGCCCTACTCTAACACGATGCTGCTCTTCTAGAGCCACACTGTGCAATTGCTTTTACTGCACATTCGGCTGAAATTTCCCCCTCTGGTCTATGCAAATATCCTTTATCTGTGCAGGGTGACTCTAGTGGTCCCAGGAAGGAATGATAGAGTCTCAAGGCCCAGGGCCCTTTTCTATCCAGGGCTCATCTGTCCCCATCATTGTAAACCTCAGGTACCTCTGTTTAAATAGTGCTGTGCTAATAGCACCAGGACTACACATAAATGGTGCCCGATGAGACCTCAGAGACCACAAAAAGACACAGTGTGCATAGAGAAGGTGAACACTAATGGTACTATGAAGTATACAGGGCCCAGAAAAAAAAAAAGAAAAGAAAAGAAAAAAGGAAACCCTAAAGAGGAAACAGCTGGGGAGAGCACTGGCCTGGAGGACTTCCTGGTGGAGGCAAACTTGAAGTTCTGCAGAAGGTTTGCTATAGGCAAGAGTGAAAGCGGAACTGACTGAGCTCAGCCGCAAGCAGGAAGGAGCAGGCTTGAAGCTGCCTCTGCAGAGAGAGGAAGAGAAAGTATGAGGCCTGGGACCACAGGCCTCCTCACTGGGCGTCTCCTTTCTACACATCCTGCTCAGCACCACTCGCCACAGAAAGACAGTGTTCCGGGTACCATGACTGCCTGGTGCTCCGGTTCCCATGAACAGCCTTTAGTGGTTACAGGATCATGAGGGTGCCCAACACCCCACCTGCCGGGGTAATATCTCCCACGAATACCTGTGCAAGTTCAAGAACACACATACTTGAGCCAAGCAGACACACATTCTCCCTAGACTAAAACGGAACTAGGAGGCACACGGTGGCTGGTGCGGGCTGTGGTGGAGCTGATGCCCCATCGCCATCTGGAAGGGGTGGGTGCATAAGGCAACGTGGGTCCTGCCCTCATTAAAGAAAATCTCCTTTTCTTTCTGAAGTCCTCGATAAAGGTGTTTATTTTGCATGAGTCCCCCGACAGAGACTTCAGTTGCTGACGTAAAAGTTGTCCGAGTTAAAGTGGAGTCCTTCGTGAATCTAACAAAGCAGACAAGACTTGGGGTCAGCTGGTTGTCCCTCCCATATGCTATTATAAAAATATTTCAAGAGCTCTGGAAAACAGAGCCTAGTACCAAAGGCTACCAGATCTTACCACAAGGACAGCTTGGACCTGCCAGACCCTGCATGAACACCAGCCTTGTGGCCCATCCCTGTAAACAAGGACAAACACCTTAGAACAGCCATCCTCCCTTCACCTCTAGATGGGATAACCACAGACCCGTTTCACCTTTAGAACCATTGTTTGCAGTCCTGGAGCTGTGGCCCTGTGATCCAGCTGCTTGGGAGGCCGAGGCATGAGGATCACAAGTTTAAGCCCTGCCTGGGCAGTTTAGTGAGACCTTGCCTCAAACTTCAACGTTACATGGATAAAGGGGCTCGTTCACGGTGCTCGTCGGTAGGGTACTTGACTGGCATGCATGTGCAAGGTCCTGAGTTTAATACCTGGTACTACGAAATAAAATAAATTAGAAGCCGGGGCTAGAAAGATGGCTCAGCAGTTAAGAGTGCTTCTTGCTTTTGTAGAGGACTTAGATTCTGTTTCCCGGCACCCACATTAGGTAGATCAGAACCCAAGGGCAGGCGGGATTCAGTATCCACTTCTGGCATCTGTATGTGCATGGTGTATGTAAAGACAAGCAGGCACATGTGTACACATACATAAAAATTTTTTAAATTAAATCTACATTATTATTGTTTTTGTCCTCCCAGATATGCCTATATTCCACCATATAACCCGGATTTGCAAACCTCTAATATTTCAGATTAAACTTTGCTCAAGTATTTTGTCACAGTAACAAGGCCAGTGAGTAACACAGCTTGGAAGGTCAAAGGCCCACAGCACCCTGCCAGGAAGGGGTGGAGCTGCGCTACAAGGACTGAAGATGCCCCACTCCCTCTTCTCCCCTCCCTCTCCGGACATCCTCTAACCTTTAACATGAAGTTCAGATGATCTTGAGAAAAAACAAAAAAAACACAGTTCCCTTTGGAAAAACCAATTATGGTTTTATATTAACTTTATGGTGACATTTAATAATTTATTTTTAATTTAAATATTAAATGCATTAATGGCATTCGACGTATTTTCAGTTCTGTGTGTCGATCCCTCTGTATACTTTCAGGACATTTCTTTCAAATGCTATTCCCCTTTTTTTTCTGTTTCAGACTCAGGATGTGCAGCAGTATCAGGGGATCCAGGCATACTTGCGCTCTTGTGCCTGGCTTCCTTCATTTCACAGTGTTTCCAAGGTTCCTTCAGACTGTACTTTATTCAACTCATACTACATTCCTTTTGAAGGCTGAATAGTATTCCATATAGTTGATGGACATTTGAGCTATTTCCAATTTGGGGATACTATGAACAGCAGTTTTGAATGTTCAAGAAGGAGTGTGTGTGTGTGTGTGTGTGTGTGTGTGTGTAGTGAAAACATCTGTTTTCAATTCCTTTACATATAGAGTAGAAGTAGAATGACTGGGTCATACAGCAATTCTACATTGAGCTTCATGGAAAACCAACATGGCTTTTGTTTGGTTGTGTTGCGTTTTCCTGTGGTGTTAGGAGCTGACATGACATCCCAGGCTGCCACTCTCTCACTGAGCTATATCCTTGGGCCTCTTCTTACTTTTTATTTTGAGGCAGGATCTCACCAAGCTGTCCAGCCTGACCCTGAACTTTCCCTCCATTCCCAGCTTCCTGAGCTGCTAAGACCATGGGCCTACGTTGCCCGGCCCAGCCACAAGTACAGCTTATGACGTACTTCACTTGCAAACATCCACAGCCTTTTCCTCAGCATGAGGACACCATGACAAAGGACAGAGGGATGCAAGGAATAAGACCTTTACAGTTGCCTTTAATCCCAGCACTCGGGAGGCAGAGGCAGGTGGATTTCTGAGTTTGAGGCCAGCCTGGTCTACAAAGTGAGTTCCAGGATAGCCAGGGCTACACAGAGAAACCCTGTCTCAAAAAACAAAACAAAACAAAACAAAACACAACACAACAACAACAACAAAGACCTTTACAGTCCTGAAGCCAACCTGTTTATGTTTTTATGTTTTATTTTGTTATGTTGCAGATAGGGGGTGTGTTTGTGGTACATGTTCGTGGTGTGTGCATATGTGTGTATGTGTGTGTTTGTGTCCTGTGCTTGTGAGCATTCGGAAGCCAGAGCAGGGGCATAGAACTTCCTCCTCTGTGGGTCTCAAGGCTCTCGCTGACCGAGAAGTGCGGCTGTTAGGTTATCTGGCCAGTGACATCTCAGGACATCTCCCGCCCCCCCCCCCCCAATGCTGGGGTTGCAGACGCACGCAGCCGTGCCCAGCTTTTTACGTGGGTGCTGGAGATTCAAACTCTAGTCCCTACGCTTGCCAAGCAAGCATTTTTATACACCAAGCCTTCTTCCTGTCCCTGCCACCGGAGCTTTCCCCACCATGGTACAGTCTATCGTGACACAGCACTCGGTACATGCATAAAGTGCCCTGGGATTTACAGAGCAAACTCCTGCCCCCCAGCTCACCCTGGGAGGGAGAAGGGGCTGGGATGGAGAATTACCATGAACCCAGCTCCCACAGTGTTGCAGTGCATAAGTAGGAGGGGATGGTGGGTAATGGGAGATTTGCATTTCAATCTCCAAATACAAATTAAACCCAAAGTTGTCATCAAAGAAAAGATGAAGATGAAGATCAAGATGATTCCACAGTTCTAGAAAAGAAGAGATTAAAGAAAGGGAATTGAATGCGTCTTTAAAGATGTTTTAAAAGTGTTAATGCAGTTAATGAAGGTTAGGCAGAGTAACTGGCGGCTCATTAGCATCTTCCACTGGAGGAGAGCTCTTTGCACCTTTCCACATATCAAAGCCTGGATTCTTCCTCTTAAGAAGACAGCCTCGATTATCTTTAAAAGGAAGGCGAGATTAAAAATAGATTCATGATAACTACTTCTTCCATAACAGTGACTATTTATTTCTTTGCCCCCAAACTCTGCTTCATCATGCACCACACATTCTGCTGCCCTGGATAAGTCCTTGAACCCACGCAGAGTAGGTTGCAGATGAGCCTTGTAAAAATCCATAATTAAGTTCAGAGATCCAACTTTCTACTGGTGTCCCCTGTTCCTTGGCTGGGGAAGAAAGGGAACCTCAAACAGACCTTGGAAGAGCTGGATTATCAGCCAGGGGTCTCGAGAATAATTGGATTGGCAGAATGAATACATATTGATATGGGATATATTCAGTTAGGTTCCATTGTACATGCTGGGAAGCCTGGCAATGGCTTACTAAGAACTGGAGAGGCTGGAACTCCCACAGTTGCTCAGGCCATGAGGTTGGATATCGCAGCACTCCTCGTCTGCCTCTGCAGGGGGCGTCCTGAAGATCTGTCTTGTCCATGTTGGAAGGCCACGAAGCTGGCTTTGAATGTTAGCAGAGGACAGCGGCGATGGCACAGATACACTTACCAACAAGGGGTCAGTGTAGGCAGGCAGAATGCAAACGGCTTTTCTAGACAGATGTGGCCACCTGGCTACAGTCCCAGCACACCGGAGATGGACACAGGATTGCTGGACCAAACTGGTCAGCTAGATGGCCAAGGTGGTGAGCTCCAGGTTCACGAGAGACTTCGCCTTAGTTTAAAAAAAATGTGATGACAACCTCTGCCTTTGTACATGCACACGCACATGCACATGTATACACACATACATACATATACACATGCTCATATACATGTGAGCACACACACCACAAATACACATGCAAAGAGGTGGGAGGAGAAAGAGTCCTCAGGACCCATGCCCTCTGTATTATGACCACAGAGTCTGGCTTATTCCTTGGCATCAATTAATAGCAGATGGCTGGGGAGCCTCAGCAGATGAGTGAATGAGTTTATTTCTGTCCTCCAAGCTAGGAAGTTCCATCTCTTTTCTTTCCAGTTTTTAAAGACTGTCTCGTATATCCAAGGTTGGACCCAACTCACTGTTTATCCAAGGATTACCCTTCTGCCCCCATCTCCCAAGTGCAGAGATTAGTAGCTTATGCCATCATACTCCAGTGCTGGGAATTGAACTCAGGACTTTAAGCATGTTAGGCAAGCACTCTACCAACTGAATCACATCCTCAGACTTCTATCCCCCTTTCAGACACTACTATTGCAGAGGAGACCTTTCTCACTCCTAATAAAACCATGTATTAGTTACTGTTCTGTTGCTGTGATAAAACACGGTGACCAAGACAACAGTTCCAGAGAATGAGAGTCTACAATGGTGGAGAGAGCAGCAGGCAGCAAGTGTGGTGACCAGAGCAGAGAGCTTAGAGCTCATATCTTTGGCTCAAAGCAGAAAGGGAAAACTGGAAGTAGGTCAGGCTTTTTACTCTCTAAGCCCACCCTCAGTGACCCAAGTCCTTCGGTAAGGCTGTAACATCTATACCTCTCCAACAGCGCCATCAACTGGAAACTGTGTTCAAAAGCCTGAGGTTATGGAGGGCTTTTCTCATTTAAACCACTCCATGCCCCTTCTTACATCTAGGAGATTCCCCCTGAGAAACTCAAAGCCAGTTCAAAAATCTCTGTCCACATCACTGCCCCCTTCACGATGCCGTCCCGTGGTTGAGGCACAACCACAGGATACAAGTGCCTTCTGGCACTGCTGTCGATCACGTGGTGGTCTGAGACACCTGGGCTGGAGGACAGGCGTCATCTCTGTGTTCTTTGCCCCTCTCCTAAGTCAAACTCTGAGTCCCTACTTTATGGTCAAGGCCATTTCTACTTTTGGTTTCAGATTCCCTGGCACCAAGGTCTCTCTACCTTCTCTTTAGTGGGGTCCATAGAGCTCTGGGTCTCCAACAGTGACTGCAAGGAACTGGTATCAGGCCAGGGAGCCCAGAGAAGCATCTTGGGAGGCAGGCTGCCTTTCCAGGAGTAACCATTCACCAGGAGGATTTCAATTGCTAGCTTCTTCTTTGAGCAAGCCGAAGGGCAGACAAAGGCCACCACACAGCCCTGGGGGGGGGGGGGAGGGCATTCATTGGTGGCTTTATGGACTGCTGGATGAGTTCATTGTCACTGAAATCGCTCCTCTCTATTCCTTACACACACTATTACCCCCCCCCCCCCAGTACTTTTGCAGATGGGAACCTCAGTGGGTACCGCCTGCAGCATCTTTGGGGCTAATAAAAGTCTTTCGTGCTCCTCCTTGGGGATGGCCTTCTCTTCCCGTCCCTTGAGGACAGAAATTGGAACAAAGGTACCCGCACACTTCCCTAGGAGAAATACAAACTCACAGGCAGGGAGCGCACCCCCCCTAATGCAGAGGGGGTGCTTTCCTGACTCCCTGGGAGGGTACACACCTAAGCGTAACAAAAGCTTCCCTTAGGTCTGTGTTCTGTCTTCAGAGTGTGAAGCTTGAGGCTTCCAGGAGGCCCTGGCCTTCCCTGACACCAGTGAGGAGACAGAGTGACTAGACACCCCGGAAGAGCAAGCCTGGGGAGAGACGGATGAGGAAGCTGGGACTCTCCAGTTTGAATCACTAGCAAGAGATTGAACACTGAAAGCAGAGCTGGGATTTGAACTCATACCTTCCTATGGATGGGGCCTCCCGTACCAAGATTTCCCAGGTCACCGACTGCCCAGAGTGACCAGCACACCATGAGATGCTGAATTCCACAAATGACTTTGGAAACTGAGTGTGCCGTGGGAGCTCAATCAGTCATAAGTAAAACGGAGATGTAGCTTTACCTTACCCTGGGGACATGGTATCTAGGCCCTGTGGGGTCCATGTGTTGACCACACTGGGCCTTGCGGCAGCTGGTCCTTACTCCCTTGACCTTGAATGTGACCCAGACTAAATGTGACAAATGAGCAAACTTATTGGGTTTGAATGCTGATACTACCACAATGGTTGACATCTGGACTCGCATTAGCTTTTTCCTGTTTCACACAGGGCACTCTGATTTTAATTATGGGTGTTTTGGGAGCTGAGGGGTTAGGTAGAAACAGGAATCAAGTGGGAGAATACAAACACAGATACCCAGAACCCGTGTAAAGCTAGACCAACAGGCCATGTCTGTAATCCCAGATGGAGCTGAGACTCCCCAAAAGCTCTCCGGCCAGCCAACATATATATGGAGGAAAGGGGGAGGGAGGGAGGAGGAAGAGAAGGAAGGGGAAACGCAGAGAAACCACCTCTTCAGATAGATATGTTAACAGGTTAATGGGCTGAACTGGTTCATTTCTTCCCAGGTTCTAAACACTCTGGGCTCCAGATAGGCCATGTGACCTGTCCAAGGTTCTATAGCTGGTGAGACTGGCATCCTGCTGCAGTAAGATCCTCGCCTCCTTCCCACAGTCTGCGACATTTCCTGCAAGCCCACACACGTGCATTTACACGTGCGCATGTGCACGCACAGACTCTCAGAACAGATTAACGAGGCTCTGGGGGTGACTTGTCATACCGTCAGTCACACAGCATCACAGGTGGGGAGCACTTGAAAGGTTGTTAGCAAACTAATGAATTATATAATGGCTGCCCAGCAATTCCCAGGTTAACATCAGCTTCTGGAACAGCGGCTTCTATTTGAAGAAGATTAAGCCGAGAACATGTTGGTCCTGACAAGCTTTGAGTGCTGTCCTTTCCGAGAGAACATTTAGTCTGTGACGAAATCGTGCAAATGCAAGGTCAAGGTTACCTGGGGGAATAACCCTGAGGGGAGCGTGAGGTCAGCTGACTGACAAGCAAGAGTCACCTGTATTTAGCCCAGAGGCTCCAGTGTCGCAGGCAGTAGATGGCACCCATGCAGCCCTGGTGTATAAAGTCAGTCCTGGGCATCAGAAGAGACACAGGGGACCCAGATCCTAAGGGCCCCTTTACTTAAGGCACAGCCCCAAAGGTGAAAGCATTCCACATCCACAGGAAGGATTTTTGGTTTGTAGAATCAGATACTGTTTTGAAACCCCTGGTCTGATGGGAAAAAGGCTAATGATGGCCTTGGGGAAACCAAGCCTAACAGAATGGAAGTGGGGAAGGGAGAAAAAGCCTGCCTTTGAGAAACCTCCAGATGGACAGCAGAGATAGAGGCCCTGCTGTGACCAGGGAAAGAGGTGGCACCTGATCTCTCAGGAGATGCCATCCTTGGAGTAGCCACTCCAGTACCAAGCTAGATCCCGGCAAGCGTGGACTTGCCCACTTTGTTCTACAAGGGCTTCTTAGGTAGAAGACTATTCATATTGATGTTCCCCTTAAAATTTCATAGCCCAACTCAGCGTCTCACCTTCTGCTTCTGTGCCTCCCCCTGCCCTGTATCTAATTTAGCCCAAGTCTGAGTAAACTGCTATAAGTCCTCAGAGAAGCCAGTCCTGGAGGGCAGGATGCTGCAATGTCACAGGTGAATCCAGGTTATGGCCAGTTTCCCATGTAGCCATGGAGATGCTCGTCTAACTCTTTATTCGTGTCTGTAGGACAGACCTTGGGGTACCTCCAAAGGGACAGTGGAAACCTGGTTCTTTACCAGCAAGCACCATTCCTCCGTGGCTTCTACTTTTCCGTTCCGACTTGAGTTCCTGCCCTGACTTCTCTCAAGGATAGACTGTGTCTTAGAAGTATAAACCAAGTAAATCTTTTCCTCCCCTAAGTTGCATCTGGCCATGATATTTGTCACAGCAAGTGAACAAAGCTAGCATAATGTGATCTAAAAGCTCTTTCTCCGACTCCAGGCTCCCTACCTCCTCTTCCTACTGACCTCCTGCCAGTGCATAGCTTCCCACCATCTCTGAACTCATGGCTCCAAGGAGACCCCAGGTTCCTTCCAGCCTGTGACCCCAGGAACTTCAAACATTGGCTTCATGCAAAGGCAATTTGTGAGGCTCACAGGGGTCAATGACCAGACCTGAACCTGAACATGTCCCCAGACACCATATCACGGACTTTGATGCCCTCTTCAAGTTCAATTCTCAACCTTCAAGGTAATCACCAACCATCTTGAGTCTCTGGGACTCTTCTCTGCTGTGGAAAAATCTTAATTATACAGAAGTGCAGCTACTCTTTAAGACCCAGTGTTTCTGAGAGGGAGTTGCTAGTGAATACCTTCTCCTGTGACTGCAATTCTATATTCCTAAGAACTGTTTCCTGGTAAAACATCAATTAGCAGTTGAATAAGGCAGGCCACAGAGGCTAGTGATCTGAAGAGAGAGTTCTCAGAAAAGAGGTACTGACCTGTTGAATCACCCCAGCTGTGATATACTTTAAGACCATGCCTTTTACAGTATCAGAGTGCCCCAGGTCATGGTGTGGCCACACAACAGAATATTCCTGGGCAGTTTTCGTAGAGAGCATGCATCTTTGCTTTGTGATAAGATCTTTGCATCCTCAGGCACACTGGCTGTGGCTTGCATCCATTATCCAGAACAACAGGAACAGGGTGAGAGGTCTGAGATAGCAGAAAGATGGCAAGCTGCTTAGTTTTAATAGTCAACTTGACACAATTTAGAATCATATGGCAAGGAGTTACCTAAATCAGGTTGATCTGTGGGCTTCTCTGTGGGAGGTCGTTTTGATTGTAAATTCATGTGAGAAGACCTAGACCACTATGGGAAGCACTATTCCCTAGGCTGGACCTGGACTGTTCTAAGAATGGAGAATGCTAACAAGTCAGCAGGCAGTGTGGGTGTATTTGTTTCTCTGCTCTTGACTGTGGGTGTGATGTAACCAGCTGTCACAAGCTCCTGCCTCTGAGACTTCACTTCAGTGATGGAAGTCATAAGTCAAACTTGAATCCTTTCTCCCCTGAGTTGCTTTTAGTTGTGTATTTTTTTTATCGAAGCAACAGTAAGAAAACCAGGGAAGGCAGTGGGTATGGGGAGCCAGGAAAAGCTACACCAGGAAAAACTACACCCCCACTGACTGAGCCACTCCTCAGATATCATGATTCCCAGTTCTTCCATCAGAAAAGAGAGAAAAAAAAACTCTCTTGAAAGATAGTTTTAATGATTATAAAGAGACACAAAAGGATCAGAAGGGATTGAAGTAGACGTTACAACTCCTCTCCTTTTGGCCGAGGTGTCCCTCAGCTCATGAAGTGACTCCTTTTGAAGGATAACGAGGGGCAGGAGGAGGAGAAGGTGGGAGGGTAGAGCGGTCTTACCGAGGCTCACTCTGAAATTAGGGGAGGAGTGGGTAGGAGAGGGTCTGGCAACTGACATCTTTGAGTTTTCTGGTGAAGACAGAAAGCAGAGGGACTGAGGAGAGGCAGGTGCAGAGAAAACCCACAGTCCAGGACATGGGATGTTCCGGAAGAAGCTGATGCCAATCTGAGATAGCCCTGAGACTAGACATCTAGGAATGGCCTAATGAGAGTGAGACGCTACCAACATAAGCCCTGACATCATGAGAAGAGCAGGTACCCAGGGCTGGTGAGGTGGCTCGGGCTGTGAAGGCACCTGCTGCCAAGCCTAAGGTAAGTTGGAGCCCCAGAACCTCCACTTGGTGGAAGGAGAAAACTGGCTTCCACAAACCATCGTCTGGCTTCCATACAGGCTCCATGGCACACATGTGCCCACACACCCACACGAAGTAAGTGCAATAAGTGGAGTCTTGTCTTTTTGTTTTGTTTTGGAACAGCCTCCATGGAGGAGACAGAGGATGGTGTTAAAATAAATAAAAACTATTTTATCAGAACGTGTTGAGAAGGTAAAGAAGAGTCAGCTTTGAAGGAAAGCCATTGGTTTCTGGATGCTAGAGAAGCAAATCCAGTTTCTGAGAGCACAGTGTGTTCCTAGGTCTCCTAATACCGAGGGAAAGGGCAGAGGAAGGCTGGGCGGAGCTGGCTGTGCAGCCAGTAGGAGTGGCTAGACCTTGGCTGGTTAGAGAGAGCAAGCTTAATAGAAAAGATTCGTGCGTGGGCACGCTACACAAATGCCTCTCTGTGTGACTGGGTGTAGGCAAGCCCTGCCCATCCCAAGTCAAAGCACTGCAGGAGAGATGGAGAGATGTCTCACTGGATAAGACATTTACCGCTCTTGCAGAGGACCTGGTTTCGGTTCCCAGCATCCACATGGAGGCTCCAAAACTATCTATAAACCCAGAGCATCTGACACCTTCTTCTGCTTCCGAAGAATTGCTGCAGGTACCAGGCACATACGCGGCACACATACATCTATTTAAGCAAAACACTCATACATATGAAGTAAAAATAAATCTTTTAAGAAAGAATTATAGGGTTTGAATCCATAGGATATGGATCAGGCATATGTGCTCAGAGCTCTCACGGGTCACAATTGCATACACAAACACATACCACACACGCTTACATAACACATGTACTCATAAATCACACACACTCACATACTACACACATTCACACACCACTCATACACACCACATTCATACCACACACACACATCATACAAACTCACACACCATATACTCTCATAGACCACACACACACACACACACACACACACACACACACACACACACACGGAGCATGAGTGTCTCCCAGTTGCTACACAGTCCCATGGTCTTTTTGCAGAGAGAGGAAACCCAGGCTCAGGGCTGGCCGAGCCTGCCTAGTTCCTCACAGCACCTCATTCCTCTTTTGTCCTTTGGGAGGTCTTCTTGTATCATAGATCATCAAACCATAAGCCATAAACATCCCTTTGGTGGCTTCTCTGGCACAGGCTGTCCTTCCTTTGGGGTGAGATGAGGGCCAGGGCTCTTAGAGCAGCAAGCAAGCCTTGAGGTTAGCTAGTGAGTGGACAATGCCACCAAAGAAATCGTCGGCTAGGTGTAAGCCACAGAGAAGGGAAAGGACATGGCCCCGGGGGCGGGCAGCTATCTGTCTGTCTGTCTGACTGGTGGCCTCTAGCCCCTCTAAGCTCTTATTCCACCTTATGTCTGTAGCTCCCATCTTTAAGGCCCTCTGTTGGTGCTCCCCTCCCTTACCCCACTGGTTCTCCTGGGAGAGAGAAGGAAGCTAAACATTGCAACTACTTTGCTAGAAGCCAGGTTCATTGGGTCTGTGTCATTCCCACCTGCTGCTCTCATCCTCACAGCAGTTGGGAGATGTGTTGGCTCACTGTCTGCCAATGAAGCCCGGAGAGGCCAAGGAACTGGAGAAGGGCTGCACAGCCAGCAGATAGGAAACCAGGGCGATTCCTTGCCCCTCATGGCTAAAGGCACACAAACTTGGGAATGATATCACACCAGGTAGCAAGTAGGGGTCCTGGCTTAGCAGGAGCCTGGCAGGAGATTTAAATCTGAGTGATCAGAAAGGTTTTGATTCCACGCTTCTAGAGGGCAGAGGGGTGGAAGGGTCACAAGGACAGCCGGAAGTTCCAGACTCAGCCAGACAAGATTTTCAGTTGTTTTGAAAATCCATCACTGCCTGGGCATGGAGGTGCGTGTCTGTGGTGGTTACAATGAGAGGCATCCCTCATAGGTTCAGGTATCTGGTCACTTGGTCCCCAGCTAATAACACAGCCTGATAGGGTGCTGCAGTCTCGCTGGAGGAAGTATGTTGCTGAGGAAGAATGTATAGCCTTGCCCCACCTTGCTCTCCCTGCTTCCTGAGTGTGGAAAACAATGTGATTGCTCAGCTTCCTGCTCCAGTTGCTCTGCCCTGCCATTAGGACTCCTCCATGGGAGTAAGCCCAAATAAACCCTCTCTTCCATAAGCGAGCTTCATGACGGCACACAGCACACAGATTAGATGGAGGGACTTCAGAAGCTATCTTTCTTAAGAAAATGACTTGTCAGATTGGCCTGCGGACAAGCCTGTCAGGGCATTTTCCTGATTAAAAATTGATGTGGGAGGACCCGACCTACTGAGGGTGATGCCACCCCTAGGCAGCTGTATAAAACAGCAAGCTGAGAAGCTGTGGGGAGCAAGCCAGCAAGCAGCCCTTCTCTGTGGTTCCTGCTGCTCCTGCTTTAGTTCCAGCCCTGATGTCTCTCAAAAGTCAAGTGTGAGGAGCGTGTGTAAGCCAAACAAGCCGTTTCCTCCCCTTGATCGTGGTGTTTCTCACAGCAAGAGAAAGCAAGCTAGGACAGGGTCCAACTGCTCCAAGCATCGCAAAGAAGCCATCTCCTGGTTCCCTAAAGCCTCTCACTGTGGAGCTGGCAAGATGGGTCAAGTGGTAACGTGCTTGCAGTGCAAGCCTGAGGATGTGAGCTCATTCCCCAGAACCCACATTTAAAAACAAAAGTCCTGCGTGGTGGTGTGACCTTGCAATGTCAACACTTGGGTCAGGGCAGAGAGGGGAGGGTCCCTGGCCGGCCAGCTTAACTGAATCAGGCAGCTCCGGGCCCACTGAGAGTCACTGTCTCAAAAAAAATGGCTCCACGAGAGAATGCTGCCAAGCTTGACAGCATGTGCCCAATCCCTGGGGTTCATAGGGTGAAAGGAGAAAACTTACTCCTGAAAGTTGCCCTCTGACCTCTCTGCATGGTAGGTGCAACACACACACACACACACACACACACACACCACATTGTAACACACTTATTCTGTAACACACTTATTCTGTAGTAGTCTAAAAGATAAAATCAGGATCAGTGCAGAAAGCAACAAAGGAATGGATTCCAGTGCAGCAGAGGGAAGGTCACTAGCTTGTTGAGGTACTGAGCTCTCCATTTTAAGAGCAGTGCAAGCAGAAACTTCTCTGCTCCCCCATGCTCTCCAGCACAGGATTCTGCAGCCCTGGGAGGCTGTCAGGCTCTAGAGAAAACCACCTGAGATCAGACCCAGGATCATTCAGTTCCTCCGGTTCCATGCCACCTGAGGTTGCTTGTGTGGGCCATTTCCCTACGTCCTTTAGCCACTTGGCTCACTGCCTGCCATTTCACCTGGGTCCTTCCCATCCCTGTGCCTGCCCTGCTTTTCTTATCTCTTTCTGATGACACTTTCTGATGACACTTTCAGGCTGCGGTTTAGTGGGCAGCTGAGGCCACATTGATCTCCACCTACTACGTCTCTAAACCCTCACACTCAGATCATGGAAAATGTTGGTGGGATTTATTCAACACAGAATGGATGTCTGGCTCTGCTCCATTCTATCTATACCTTTAGACGGTCTGTCTCCCTGATGCTGTCTGTCCCGTGTGAACATCATGATCATGCACCACTCTCTCTCTCCCTCATCACACATGTCCTCTAAATGATTGATAGGTGAGCATCACCAGGAGTTTAGGGCCCGGGGGGGGGGGGGAGACTCACCTCTCATATGCCTTCCTCTTCCCTGAGCTCTCCAGAGTACACATGAGGTGATGTCCAGGTGTGTCAGATGCCCACCAGTTGAGACTCTTGTCATTCCACAGCTTAGCCCTTCTCCGTGTCTGCAAGCCATAATTACATACAAAGTCCTCTTCTAGGAAGAGCAGACTCTGGCTGGACAGGCAGCCGGGTTTTCTCAGTTGCATTGGTTTGGGCCACTGCCAAGTCTATAACCCTTCCCCTGGAGAACAACATCCCATAATAATGGAGGTAGAGATGTGCAGCAGTTAGCACAGCCTTCTGATGTGATGCCTCCCAGAAAGGGCTCCTTGATAAGCTACATGGATTCTAGCTGGGGAAGATTCCCTTCTGAGAGTGGCTCATTAGGTCCTGACTAAGAATAACAATGGACACCAGCTCTCTTTTGGGAGCCTGACATTTAAGTACAGGGCAGGGCAGACAGAAGGGCCTAAACTACAGGCCCTGTGCAGGTTTGAATGAGAAATGTTCCTCATGGGCTCAAGTATTTACATGTTTGGCCCTCAGTTGGTGTTGCTGTTTGGGGAGGTAATGGAACCCGCGGGAGGCATAGTCTTACTAGAGAAGGTCCATCACTGGGGGAGGGCTTTGAGAGTGTATAGCTTCTCTCCATTTCTAGTTTGCTCTCTGCTTTGCGTTTGGGTTTGAAGATGAGCTTCCTGGTCAGGCTGCCTGCTGCCATGCCTCCCTGACCATTAAAGACACTCTCTGAAACTGCCAGTTCAACAAACTCTTTCTTCTATAAATTGCCTGGGTCGTGGCATTTTACTACAGCAACAGAAAACTAACAATGCAGACCCTATGCTCACTCCCCCAGTAGAAGCCCCGGGGCCCCTAGTCTTTGAGATAGTGTTTATCTTCAGCTTTCTAGAATCGCCTTCTTGATGGGCCTGCTTATATGCTTACTTGATATGCTTATTTGAGATGGCTAGACTTGCCCACTGTGGATGGTGTCATTCCCTGGCTAGGGTTCTGGACTGTATACATGGCGACATAAAACTGAACAGTAACACCCAGTCGTTGCTCTCTGTGTCCTGACATTGGGAGTGGTAGCAGCAGCTGCTTCAGGCCCCTGCCATCTTTATGTCCCCTCTGTGATGGACTGTAGTCTCCAACTCTGAGCTGGAATAAACCTGTTCTCCCTTGAGTTGCCTTTGCCTGGGTATTTTATCACGGCACTAGGAAACGTAACGAAGTTAGTCTCCGAGGAGCTTACCCACTGCAGGGATGCACACACACACGACCTCACGATGAACTGCTAGAGGGATGAAGCATGTCCTGTGTCACTCCGTTGGAAGCTGAGCCCTGGTTTCCATGGGACCAGACACTTCATCCTTTGCCTGGTCCTCTGGGCATTGTTGCACTGGGTCCTTCTGCTGTTTTGAATTGTAGCCACAAGGGTCACTATGCTGAGGTCTGTTCCTCTAGCAAATTATCCCTCTGAGAACTATTCTGAAGATTCTGCCCAGGGATAGAAGGGCAGATTGGCCCCAGAGCTCCATATAGGGTCAGGTTTGGGTTGCAAGTGAACTCTCCTACAGTCCACCTTTTTTTTTTTTGTCTCATTGCTGCCTGTTTCCTTTTCCACAGCCACCAGAACCTCCAAGTTAACACCCAGAATACTAAACTCTCACTAGGAGGTCTCGTCCCTGAAATCAGGACCATGTTTCAGGATCCCCAATCTCCGGTTCAT
Organism: Mus pahari; assembly: GCF_900095145.1. Lineage (NCBI taxonomy): Eukaryota > Metazoa > Chordata > Mammalia > Rodentia > Muridae > Mus > Mus pahari. The sequence continues at coordinate 55,893,523 of NC_034599.1, read as the reverse complement.
TTAAAGATCACTAACAACCTTACTATCAGTCCCCAACAGAGGACGAAACGGAGGACGAAACAGTCCCCACCTTAGACAGAGAGTGAATGCAGAGCTTGAATATCCAGCTGGGATGTTTCTGAAATCTGCAGCCTCACTCCTGGGCCCGGGGCGGCTCTCACTGGGGATCGGAAGCTCTTTGCGGCTTCCTGGGATGAGGACACGTAGCTGCAAATGTTCCACAAAGCTCTTCTGTGAGTTACCTGGACACGGGTCCGCAGAGCCCCAATTAGAAGAGAAATCCAGCACGAGGGGAGAAGGCGGGAATTTTCCGTTCTCTGGAGCCTTTAGGGTGAAGAGGAACAAACGGGGCTTCTGCCCAGCCCTTTCAGGGAACGCCTGCCTTCATACCAAACATTCTGCCAGGATGCTCAGCTTCCCTGGACTCTGTGTAGAGAGGTCTGTCCTCTGTGCCCAGTGCAGGAGTCATTCGTCCCAGTCACCACAGCCCCCAGAATCTGTCTAAGCAGTGCCAGAGCTGAGAGGGTCTTGGCATCAGGCAGGAGACAGATGCCACTCCACAGAGGCACCCAGGCCAGATGACAGCCCCAAACAACCCAGGACTGCAAATGCCCATCTGTCCAGAGCCTAGGGAACAGCACCCTCCCCAAAGAAAGGCGTGGCTACTCGCTCTGATGTTACTCTCTGCCAGAACCTTCTGCTGAGGTGACTCAAGTGCCCCAGGTCAAATCTCCCAACACCAGCAGCTGTATCCAGATCCTAGAAGTCTCAGCTGTGGCCTCCTCCCCTCAGAAGCCCTAAGCACAATGGGAACTAGGAATGACAAAACTATGCCCTCCCCACTTTCCAGAAAATGGGTATGCAAATCATCACAAGAATATGCAAATAAGCAAGCCCGTTTACCTGCAAGTCACTTGGAGATCAGTCAAACCCACCACTGAATTTACTAAAGACTTCGGGGGCTCCAGGAAGACAACCACATTGTTTCGTACCCTTCCTGCCATTTGGAAACCGTGGGCCATCCCTGAAGCTCCCACCCACACAGTTCACAAACTTGCCTCTCACACCCCTCCATTCAGTCAAGCTCCTGCCACAAGTCATCACCCGTGAGCGTGAGCGGATCGCTTCCTTGCCCTAAGCTCTTCTCAATGCATCCACCCTCTTTTTACATATTAATGTGTGCGTGTCTCTGTGTATGAATTCCACATGAGATCTCATCTCAAGTTGAAAGTCGAGTTTGAAAGTCAAGTTTAAGCCAGCCTAGCCCAGGCCGACAGTGCATCTTTTGATAGTACATCTTTTTCATCCAGCTTTAGAGCAAGGGACCTCATAGCTCAGCAGATCAAGTGCCTTCTTCAAGGTTCCGCAGGAGATCAGTGGATGAGACAGCATTTGCCTTCGAGTGCTGCTGTCGCTGGAACCCTAGACAATGCGAAGGAGCCTCTGCCTGTCCCTCCCTTCCTTGACAGAGCCCTTCACACACCTCATCCCAGCGTCTGCTCTCTCAAACATAGATGTTCCCTTTGGCATGGGTTTTGTTACCCTCTACCACTACAACAGATGAGCAGAAACACCTTCTCCGCTCAGGGACATTCTTGCTGGCTTCTAAGGTGTCCTGGGACTCAACTGAATGGGGCAAAGGACTGGACCTCTAGTTTCAGAGCAGAAGCAAAGTCCAGAAAGGCCACCACATCAGACTACAGAGTTGATCAGGCTCAGGTGACTTTGAAACTGCCTCTGTGCACTGGGACACAGAGGACCAGGGTTGTAATGACCCAAGCAGGCTGTGAGTAGAGAATCTTAGAAGTCTATAACCCTTAAGAGTCCTGACTGGTTCTGGTGTGTGCTGGCACCATGTATAAGGTTTATAGCATGATGGAGCAGTCTAATGACCAGGCAGCCCCATTTACTACCCCCACCTCCGTTTCTCCCACACTCGGCTCATTGGACGGCTAATGCATTTGATAAAGGTGCCCACACCAGCTTAGCTTTAGTTCAAGCGTCTGAAAAAGCTGGGGGAGCAACAACCTTAGCAGAAGTCTGAGACAACAAGAATGTGAAGAATTCAACTCTAGCCATTTATTTATCTACTTATTTATTCATTACATACTTTCGTATGCAACATGTTTTAAAATATACCTTTGGAACACCAAAATGTAGCTAATTAACTTATCCAGGACTTCACATAGTTAAGATTTGGGGGATTAAAAACTCTCTACAACCCCCCTAGCATTGCTAAAGAATACACTATATATTACCCATGGTCAATATGTTGTCAATGAATATCTGTCTCTAATTGAGATTTCACACCTGTTGACTAATCTCTTCATGCTCCCAAATAACTCTGGACCCTTCTAGACCATTCCACTTCCTACTTCTATAAGATCACCTTAATAGAATCTCACATACACATGAGGTTATGTGGCATTTGTTCCTCTATGCCTGGCTTGTTTCTGTTAGCATGATGTCCTTGAGGCTTATCTATGTCTTTCCTCTGCAAGTGATAAGATTTCCTGTTTTCCTAGGAATGACTAGCTTTCCATTGTGCATAGTATACTATCTTTATAGATGATGGCTGTCACATACAGAAAGTCCTGCAGCATCTCATAATAATGCAAGAACTAACAAGTTCATTGAAGTTGCATATGAATGCAAAAGCATATCACAAACCAGTAACAAACAAATAGAAAATAGAATTAAGAAAATTTTTATTTGCAGAAGTATCAAAAGCAACAAAATGTGGGGCTAGAGAGACAACTCCGTGGTTAAGAGCATTTGCTGTTCTTACAGAGGACCCAGGTTTAATTCCCAGCACCCAGTGCTGGCTTATAAACATTTGTAATTCCAGCTCCAGGGGACCTGATGCCCTCTTCTTGCCCTGGAAGACACAACTTAATGTGGTGCACATGCATACATGTATACACATAGAATAAAATAAACCTTTCTTAGGTTCATCTACCATTTATTAAATTCATTTTAAGTGTGGAGGAATAAGTTTAACCAAAGAAGTGCAAGGCTTACACACTGAAAATTACAAAACACTACAAAAAACAAAAAACAAAAACCTCCAAGTAAACAGAAAGACATCGTGTGCTGATGGACTGGAAGTTTTAATATTGTTAACAGAGGCATAGTTGTCAAGTGAATCTGCAAATTTATTGCAGAATCTACCAAATTCCAACTGGTGGTGTTGCTGTTGTTGTTATTGTTGTTTTAATAGACAAGTTGATTGAACTGGATGGACACATATCCAAACCCACAATTATATTTGGATAATTCAACACTTCTTTCTTAATTGCTATCACAAGTCCACAGAAGATCCATCATGATACACTGTTGGAACATTATCAATCAACTGGACCTGTTATTTATAGACTGGTCCACCCAACATCCACAGAACATGCATGCTCTTTAATTGCATGTGGGAAAGGACTAGGCAGTGATCCTCTCATCTGCTCTGCCAGAAAGACAGAACTTGGCCGTTCACAGCTGAGCATTTCAACAGCAGGTGAGTGGAGACATGTCCTGTAATGCCACCAGCCAGGGGAAAGGGATGAAAAGCCTGCTGCTAGCCATTGCCAAGAGGTCCGGAGGTGGGTGGGGTTCTGCTGAGCTGGAAGAACTAAGGCTGAGAGCCCTGATGCCTTGGGTGGATGGTGTGTGACACATGCTAGGTGTGGAAGCTACTCTGTGAGCTGGAACATGGGGGTCACAGCGTCATGTACTCAGTGGCTCCCAGTGTCACAGCAAGACAGAAGATTAGCTATCCCTGGGACATGTAGAGCATGCTGGCTAGCAGGGAAGTCTATCCAGATGTTCTGAACTTCATTTTGAATAAACCACTGGGTGCTGTGTATCAACACAGACTTCACTATGGGAGCAAGGTTCCTGAATATTCCAGAGGACAAGGGAGAGCTAACACACAGCAGGTGCAGAGGGAACAGAGGCAGACTGCAGCCTGTGAGCAACCAGTCCTGGTCTGTGTGACCTTGGGCAAGTCTCTTGACCCAGAGAAAGAACTTTGGCCACCACTAGTGCATTCAGAGAGATTCACAGGGCTTTCTCAGTCCAGAGAAACCATGGACTCGTGAGAGGCGCTGAGGCTTAAGGTTGTCTTCTAAAGGCAGTGTGGGATTTCCAGGATGCTCTCAGCCTTGCTGTTCCCCATCTCTGGGATTCTGGCTGCAAACTGGTTCATTTGATGAACACAGGGTGCCTGAATCACTCCTAGGACAACTCAACCAAAAGCAGGGACATGTTCTTAATTGTTGGATGGCAAGAGGTTAATGAGTTACTATAAAAACCATCCCTGCCATCTGGTGGCTGTCACCAAAGCCAGCATGAAGGAGAGGTTCCGATTTGTAAGATAGGATGACTAGATTCTCTAAGTTAGGAGGGGATGAAGTACTGAGGCTGAGGTTCAGAACATGTCCCTGCCTGTCCCCAAATGTCCCTTAGCTTCAAGGGAGCTTTAAAAGCAGGATAGACAAAAGCAAGCAAGCAAGCAAGCAAGCAAGCAAAAACCAGCAGAAAGCCCAAATACCCACCAGCTCAAACATTGTTCTGTGGGAGCTAACTCTCAAGGGACTGCCCTGACAACATAGCCACTTTGCTCAGCACAGCCAGGAGGAACAGAGAAAAGTGACAGACTGAGGGAGAGCCCAGCCAAGGCAGGGAAAGGGCTGCCAGACCCTGCAACAACAAGAAAACAGAACAGCTGAACAAACAGACAAAAGAGGCTAGGAGAGAAGAGAGAGGCCAGAAGATGAAAAGGGTCTGTGACACCAACAGGTTGGGCAGATGAAAGGGCAGGTGATTTTCCAGTCTTTAACACAGGAAGGAACTTCTGGGGGGGGGGGGCTGTGAAAATGTATATATATATATATTCTCCTTTCTGTATCTGGAAGCAGTCATCAAGAGAAATGACCCTTCTCCCTGGGCAGAGGTAGACAGGAAGGTGTCACATGACTGCCTCTGCTTTTCCCTGACCATTACAACATACACATGCATACACACTCATGTGCGCACACACACAAACACACACATACAAATGTACACATACAAACACATACAGACAGACGTATATATAAACACACCTACTAACATACAGGTACAGATATACAAATGCACATAAACACACATGCATACATATGCAAATGCATACTTAGAGATGCATACAAACATATGCACGAATACATACATACTAACATACAGAAACATAGGCATAGATACACAAACATTTGCGTGCATGCAAGCGCACATGTTAACACACTTCTTTGCAAAGCTTTTGTCTTTACTGAGATTCCCACATATCCTCCGCCACTATCATAGATGTCTGCAGTGTCTCTGTATTTCATGTTCTTTGCCTTCAGGCCCAGTCTGAGGGCTCTGTTTGCACTTTCTAGTCTGGCATGCGTAGGGCTGATTCTCTGGCACAAATAAGCTGGGAAGTCCACTATGGTTCCATGGGGGTCACTCACTGCTGGCCTCTCAGAATTTCTGGGAATTGGTTAGGAAACACAGAGGAGGTGACCCTCCCTGTTCTCCTAGGTCTTGCTGTGCAGGTTTCCAGGAAAGGCTGGGACCCTGAAGCACATCCCTTCCAGGGCTTTCATAGACTCTTTTCCTAGAGCCCACCACTGAGACAATAGAGGCTGCCTCTCTCCTAGTATGGCTGCTCCACCATCTCTGCTCACCATTTACAAGGGTGATGGCAATTTGCCTGCAGGTCTGGGTCTCATCCTAGAAACAAATCTATGGCCCATAGTAAACAAGTGCAATGCAGAGGTCTAGCTGCAAGACTCCTGTTTCTCCGTTTTCCTCATTATCTTGAGTTCCTATGCCCGCCTTTCCTTCTCTCTCTGACTTTCACACCAGTCAGTCACATTTGTTCTCAGGAGACTCTTAAGCTGTGGAACTAAAGAGAAAGAGTGTGTCCTGATAATTCCTCCCTCCCTCCTTCCCTCTTGCCTCGTCTTCCCCCTTCCCGTCCGTCCTTCTTTCCTCTGATCCTTCCTTCCTTCCTCCCCTTCCTTTCCTCCCTCCTTCCTTTTTCTTCTTCCTTCTTTCCCTCTGCCCTTCTTTTAATTTTGGGGGTTTATGAGATGGGATCTTACGATGTAGTCCTGGCTGACCTGGCATTTTCTAGAGCCTAGGCTGGTCTCAACTCACAGCAATCCTCCTGTCTCAGTATCCCAAGTGTTGCAATTGCAAGTATGCGCCACCACACCTAGCCCTTCTGTCTTTCTAGAAGATATCAATTCCCTTAAAACCTGCTGGGGAATTTGGGGACCGTGAGTGTGCCTGTACCTGGGTAAGACTTGAATGAACACTGCAGACAGTCTCACAGCCGGGAAGCCCAGGCTGTTTGAGCCACCTGCTCCCACCTCCCTTGTTTCCAGCAGTAGAGCAGAATCCTGGGGCAGGACCTAACCAGGGGATCCATGTCTTCTGAAACAGCCCAGCAGAGGTATGCCAGGTCTTTGTAAAGCATCTTGATTCCCTGTCAGAAGCCCTCAATGGGGCGATAGCAGTGCCTATGGTCAACCCCAGAACTCACAAGCACCAGCAATGGAGTTCTCACTGCTATCTCTGGACCCTGTCCATTATCTTTTGAAAGATAGGGGCTCTTCTTCCTGCTGGTACTGTGGGTTATTCAGTAGCTCTTCTGATTCCAAAGAAAAGGAATTCACATGCATACAAATGCTCCCGAGAGAGATAAAGAAGGGTCAGACAGAGTGGCTAATACCTTTCATCTCAGCTCCTGAAAGGCTTGGGCAGAAGGATCTTAAGTTTCAGTCCAGCCTGGGCTCTGCAGCAACACTTTGTATCTTAGTTAGGGTTTTATTGCTTTGGAGAGACACTGTGCCCATGGCAACTCTTATACAGAAAACACTTAATTGCGGCTGGCTTACAGTTCAGAGGTTTACTCCACTATCATCATGGCATCAGCCAGGCAGACATGGTGCTGGAGAGGAGCTAAGAGTTCTACGCCTTGATCCATAGGCAGCAGAAGGAAACTGTGAACCACACTGGATGTAGTAGCTTGAGCATAAGAGACTTCAAAACCTACCCTCATAGTGACACACTTCCTTCAACAAGGCCACACCTACTCCAACAAGGCCACACCTCCTAGTAGAGCCACTCCCTATGGTCCAAGCATTCACACATGAACACCACACCTACTCAAACCACCATACTTGACTCACAAAAACATAAATTAATACAATAAAAGAGACAGAGAGAGACAGAGCCAGGGACTGAGAAAGATGGAAAGAGAGATGGAAAGACACAAAGAGGGAAAGACAGGCAGAGACAAGATGCTAGCGGCTGGCATTGGCTCAGGAAACCATAACCACTCCTGTCATCCCCTGCTTCCTGTAGACTGAGCCCTTTGTCTCCATCCACACTTCTGGAGGATTGTGGGGTCATAACCCTGGAGGGATCACAGCTGTACTTCTCCCGCCCCCGCCCCAGGACTTTAACCCTTACTCCTAAGGCTAGAATGATTGGGCTACCCTGGTCTGAGACTTCGTCTGATGCTCTATGCCTCATCTGACACACACTCATGCATCCATAAACACACCCTGCTCACATAAAATGCCATACATATACATACCACGTGCACATCACAAGTCATGTAATACACAAACCATACTGTACACACACACCGCACATATGTATCACATACCACACACATTATATCACACGCATGGGGTGGGGGATGGAGCACAAGCAGGGAAGATGTGTGTAGAGTCTGAGTTTTCACAGAAAGACAAATGCCACAGCAGACCATGCTGTGTATTAAACTACATGAAAATGAGCACCCAACACAGGATTCTCAGGGGTAATTTCATCCAGGCCTGGCACCACCGAGCTACCATACACTGCTCCTGAATTCCCTTCCAACCCCCACCTCCCTTTCTACTTTAGACCAGCTGGGTGCTCTCTGCTAGGAAGGGGTATGGACAGAGCTCAGTGGTAAAGCACTTGCCTAGGGTAAGACCTGGGGGTCCTATCCCCAGAACAGCAACTAGAGCATTAGAGGGAAGAGGGAAGAGCCTGAACAGGCTAAGCCCTAACCCACCGCCGCCACCACCACCACCACCACCACGACAGCCTGTACCCAGCATAGCCTGGCTCCAATACAGCCTGACCTTAGTATAGCCTGACCTCAGAACAGCCTGACCTCAGTACAGTCTGACCTTAGAACAGCCTGACCTAGAACAGCCTGACCTTAAAACAGCCTGACCTCAGTACAGTCTGACCCCAGCACAGCCTGACCTCAGAACAACCTGACC
>NC_034599.1:55882751-55885073 GCF_900095145.1 Mus pahari | reverse complement strand
CTGACCTCAGTACAGCCTGACCTCAGTACAGTCTGACCCCAGCACAGCCTGACCTCAGTACAGCCTGACCTCAGTACAGTCTGACCCCAGTACAGCCTGACCTCAGTACAGCCTGACCTCAGTACAGCCTGACCTCAGTACAGTCTGACCCCAGTACAGCCTGACCTCAGTACAGCCTGACCTCAGAACAGCCTGACTCCATAGCAACCTGCCTCCTAGCACAGCCTGACACCAGCACAGCCTGACCCCAGCACAGCCTGACTCCAGCATAGCCAGACCCCAGCACAGTCTGCCTCCCAGGACAAACTGACCCCCAGACAGCCTGCCTCCCAGGACAGCCTGCCTCCCAGCACAGTATGGCTCTCTGTACTGCTGCTGCAGAGACCCCCGCCCCTGTTATTCTCAGCATGGCAGGCCCAACTCTAGAACCAGGGTGTTTGAGGTCTTCACCCTGGCTTCATTGCTGGCTGGCACTCGCTGGGCTTGAGCTTAAATGAACATAATAAAAGTGTCTCCCTTCTTCCTACCCTCACATCTTCTGAGGAAGCCTCAGGGTACATCCCTGTCCAGAAGTCTGAGTCACCTCTCCAATTCACTCACAGACACCACGAGAGCTAGTGATCCTAAAAGGTACATCCAGCCACAGAGCACTCTCAGATTGACACCGGGAGCCCTGGGAGTCACCAGCTCTTAAATGTGGAACATCTGACTTCTTGTTACAGGATTCCCACCCCATGCTTGTTGCTATTTCTATTGAACTCTGCTCCTCAGGTCTTTTTAGCACTTACTAGAGGCCGCTGCCTGCTTTTTCCCACCTTCGCATGATGTCCCCAACCCCTAGAGAGGTAATTGGCTTGGGGACCAACCTGTCCCCAAGTCCATGGTTTTCCAACCACCTACCCTCACCCAGTCCACATGTGTCCCCTCTGGATCCATGGTGTCTTAGAAAATTGTTTCCCCACTCCCACTCCCACTCCCACCCCTACCGCCACCCTCAGAAAGGTCCCATCAAGCCTGGCAGGGTCTGAGGTAACCTTGAGGTCAAGGCCTGTTTTAGTCCTGTTTCCTGTTGCTTTGATGAAACTCTCTGACCAAAAGCGACTGAAGGAGTTGGGAAAGTTTACTTCATCTTACACTTGAGGATCACACATAGGCCCTGGTTGAGGGAAGTCAGGCAGAGACTCAATGCAGGCCCAGAGGCAGGAACCATGGGGGAATGCTGCCCACTGGATTGCTCCCTGGATCTTGCTCGGCTAGCTTTCATATATAGCCCAGGCCAACCTGCCCAGGTTTCTAGCACCCAAGTCTAGTGGCTCACAGCTGACTGTAACTCCAGTTCCAGGGCATCCAAAACCCTCTCTGGCCCTTGCAGGCATCTGAATACGCATGGCACATACTCACACATACAATGAATCAAATACAAAATAAATCTCTAAACTCCCCCTTTTTTGTTGTTTTTACTTTTTTTTGATTCTCTGTGAATTTCACACCATGCACCCCAATCCCCTTCATCTCCCTGTCCCTCCATATCCGCCCTCTACTCCTGCAAACTCCCCCACAAAACTTCAGTGTGTCACGGTGTGTCTTTCAGTAGACCCTTTTGTCCACACATTTTTACTTGCAAATGTTCATTGCAGTGAGTCATTGGTCTGCTTAGAGGCCTCTGGCTTCTGCTACACCATCAATACTGGATCCTCACTGGGACTCCTCTGGGAAATCCTGTTGTTGCCCTGTGTCATGGAGATCCTGCAACTTTGGATCTGCAGGACAAGCCCTTTCACACATGCCAGAAGTTCATAGATGGGGTAGATGTTGAGGTGGGCCAACTCAAAGCCTTGGATCAGGGCCTGGGTGGTAGCTGAGTTGGTCATCTCACCAGCTCTTCTGCACCCACACTGGGTGTGGCTACTACCCTGGCTAGCTCACCCAGTGCTGCAGCCAGCAAGACACGGGATCAGTTCTCCTGCTCTCATGGCTAGAGAGATGGTTCAGCCATGGCTAGGCTCAAAACCCATTGTTTTAAAAAGAATTATTGAGAAACAAGTGTTAAGAAACCATGTTAAGAAGTACCTGACCCACGGTATCTGGTCCTTGTTCCCACAGTTAACACTTCTCTTTCTCCAACCTTATATTTATCAGGTATAAAAGCCCTACACATAACCTCTCCCATCTCATGCCAGCCTAGCCCAGGTCAAGTTCACTTACGTTGGTTCCCCATTGTGGGGAGCCGCCCTCACATTCGCCATTACAAGATAGCGCTGATGTCCTGCGCTCTAACATACAAACAAGGCAGCTGCGCATGTGCTGGGTAGATTTCCATTC
>NC_034599.1:55834293-55876126 GCF_900095145.1 Mus pahari | reverse complement strand
TTTTTTTTTCTTTTTTCCCCTTTCTCTTCTCTCTCTTCTCCCCTCTCTTCTCTTCGCCCTTTGCCTGTTGGAAGCTTACGCTCTCCCTCTCAAGAGCATTAAAGCGTTGCTGTAGAAGGATCCTGTCTGTGTGCCGCGTCATTTCTTGCTGGCGAGAAGGTAACGCGGGACACCCCATGGCATTGGGAGAAGGAACACATTTGTTTAGCAGCTGGGCTGGAAAGAGTCAATAGGAGAGTTTGGTATCCTGTGCAGTTTGAATGTTCAGTTAGGATCAAAGGGAGAGCATGGAAAGTTCCAGAAAAGCAACTCATTTCATGGGAGAATGAAAAGCAGGTGTAGGCCTCCTCCCCTTACCCAACCCCTGTACAACAGGAGGTGGGGCACAGAGGCCCTGGGTCTATACTAAACCCCAGCACAAGAGGAAACACTTTGGCATCTGTTAAGTGCAGTTCTCAATGTTAGTCATCATTTAAACTTAATTCCTTCCAGCTCCTGGGAAACACCAGCCCCCAGGGAAGGCCCCACTAGGTCTCCTCACTCCAGCCTGCGGAGGTCTGCTTCTTCTGTAGCATAGGCGCTTGCTGTTCTGAATGACCCTGGGCCTGTCACTCCTCGTGCTGCAAGACTAAGAAGGGAGAACTAGTCAGGAGCAGGCTTTGACTGCCGAGACTTGTACCCAAAGGATTCAGCCATGCACGTTGTAGGATGCTTAGGAGAGTCCCTGGCTCTGCTCATGGAATACAAGGGGCATGCAGCCCTCCCATTTACAACAACCCAAAGTGCCTCCAGACATGGCCAACTAGGAGCAAAATCACTGAGTGAGGACTACTGTCCTAGACCTGAGAATGAGCCAGTGGCTCACCATGGGCCGGCTGCTCTCTGCAAGCGTGGGTGCTTACCTCTGTGGCCAGTTGTGCTGACCTGATCCACACAGCTGTCCAGCACAGCACAGTCCACATAGCTCTGTGTGCTGGCTGGCCCCAGAGAGCCCGCTGGGTAGGGTGGCTGTAGTTCTTTGGACTCTCACCCTAGACACCTGCAAATGGATCAGATTCTAATCTCAGTCTAGTGTTCGTCAGTCACCTACTTAGTTCTGAACCCTGACCCTTTATCTGACTCCACCTTGCCCAGCTTGCTGTCTGGGTTTTAAGGACTAGAGTAGGGTGTCACAGGAACATGGCACTGGGAAGAAAGCAGAGAGCCAAGTGTGGCAGGGACAGTGCAGGAGGCACCTTTGTCCAGAAGGAAGGAAGATGTCCAGTCTACTCCATCAGCCCCTGGCACTGTGTTTTCTACAGTGACAGCCCAGCATATGTCAATCATGCTTTAAAAAAACCAAAAACCAAACCAAACCAAAACAACAACAACAAAAACTTCACTCAAGTGACTGAGGGGATTGATCAGTAAAATGCTTATTACCTAAACCAAAGACCTGGAGACCCCAGCATCAATTTAAAAAAATCAGGCACAATGGTGCATGGTGCATGTCTAGAACCCAGAACTGGGGTGGGGGTGGCCCAGAAATAGGCAGATTGGAGTTCACAGCTAGTCTGACTGAATTGATGCTCTCTAGGTTCACTGAAAGACCCTGTCTAAAGACGAGTCGTGCATAGCTGTAAATCCAGCATTGGGATGGGGGCGGTGCAGAGATAGGCAGATTCGAGCTCACTGGTCAGCTAGCTGGACCAAACTGGTGCTTTCTGGCTTCACTGAAGCAGACCCCGGTTCAAGACCACATTCCAGTGGAAGGGATTAAAGGCCACAAAGTTGCGTGGAGGGAAGGTGGAGGTGGATTCAGGAGGCAGGTGAGAGGACTGAATATGACCAAAATACACTGTATGGAATTCTCAAGAAACTGATAAAGACACAAAAAAGGAAAGAGAAACAAAACAAACAAACAAACAAACACAAAGTAAGTAATTGAGGGCGACACCCGTGCCAGCTTAGAACACTCTCTAGCACAGGACAAGCACTCAAAACCACACCTCTCCTCGTGGCCTGGATGTTCCCTTATAGGCTTGTGACTTGAATGTCTTGCTCTCAGGGAGGATCTGGAAACTTAGGAGACAAGTCTAGAACTGAAGTGGGTCCTGGGTGGGGTGGCGGTGTTCTTGAGGCCATAGCATCCTTGGCTGCTTCCTGTGTCGCTCTTACTTCCTGTCTGCTGGGATGTGACTGCACGTTCCCACCAGTGTGATGGTCTGCCCAAGTGCCTGTAACCAAGCAGCTAGGGATGAACCCTCTGAAATCATAAGCTAAAATACATATTTCTATACCTTAAGTCCCGTGAGCACGTTCGGTAATGATGACACCCAGACCAGCTGCAGGAACAGATCAGCATTACATGAGGTGATTCGAGCATTATGTAGTTTTGGGGACGGGTGTAGGAGTATTCAGGATGGGCAAAAGTCATTGGCTGAAGGCTTAAGGCACTGGGCTGCCTCATTAGCACCGGGAAGCGTGCCCGGAATCTCAGGGGCTAGCTGAATGGGTTCCTATGGGGAGAACCGGTAATCTTAATCAAAGCTCAGGGGAAGCCCTGCTAGTACAAAAGAGTCCTCCATTTTGCACAAAGCCCAGAAGGCTACCAGGACAATGGTAGACTTCGACCTTAATTAGCAGGACAGCAATTGGCTACGAAATAGAGATATCTTTAGATATTAGTAAGGCTGTATGTCTCTTAGATGATTTTCCTCAGTAATGAGTCATTCGTTCATGTCCTGGTAGGGTGAGTGAGTGGCTGTGTTGCTCAACACACAGACTCCCCTCTGTTTTGATCTGGTTGATTTACAGGAATGGATTCTGTGGCATGCATATCTGTTTTTTCTACTAGACTGTAGCAGCAAATTATTTCTCCTATCCTTTTGTTATGGTTTTGGATTACACTTTTATTTATATTATGGGAGTGTGTGCATATCATTGTGTATATGGGGACCACTTACAGGAGGCAACTCTCTCCTTCCATCTTGGGAGTCCTGGGAATTGAACTCAAACCACCAGGGATGCCATCAAGAATCATCTCACTTGTCCTGTGCTGGCTTCAGTTTGATGCCTGTCTTGTTTTGTTTTGTTGTTTTGTTTTTCAAGTAAGGGTTTCTCTGTGTAGCAATAGCTGTCCTGGAATTCATTCTGTAGAACAGGCTGATCTTAAACCCAGAAATCCTCCTGCCTCTACCTCTTGATTACTGGGGTTAAAGGCATACGCCTCCACCAATTTTGTTTGTCCTTTAAAATTTTTTAGGTAACTCAATCTGCCAAATTTCTTGGGTGTCTTTTGGGTTTGTTATCAGATTTAAAAGGGATTTCTTTAACCCAAGATAGATTGATAGTAAAGATAGATGATAGATTAGATAGCTGATAGATGATAGATTGACTAATAGAAAATAGATAGATACTCAAGTATATAATTTTCTACATTGTCTTTTAAGATAGACAAGTTAAAAGTGTCTCATGTACATGTCATCAGGATATATATGTGTATATATGTACATATATTTATGTATATATATATACACACACATATATATTTGTGTATATATATATATATATATACACGCACACACTCACACACACATTTATCACAGATCTTTGATTCTTTAGGGTTTAATACTGTGCCTGGAATGAGTATGTAGCTCACTTGTGCCTTGCACGCAGACAGTGATCTATGCCACAGCGTCTCATCATTAGGATCACTGAACTTGAGCCAGCCTAGTCCAGGAAGGAAAACAGACTGAAAACTGAGTATGTGCCTTCTCCCCCCACACCTTGCCCTCCTTCCCAGTCCATTTATTTTCTCCAGAGGCAGCAGGTGTTCCTGAGGTGCCTGAACAGAGCAGAGCAGGGCAAGCCCAGAGGACTGTCAAGGGAGCCATGAACACTCCATCACTTGAACACGACATTACGGGAATGGTCAGAGCCTGAGCGATGGTTACCTTGAGACCGCAGTAACTTACGTGCCCAGAGAAATCATTTTCCTGGAAGATGCATTTTAGGCAGAGTGGAGGCCCAGGTGACCGTTATATCATCTGGCCCCAGGTTCCCCTGGATTTACACATGCTGGCTTCCCACAATAGAAAGAAATCTAATTACCAGTAGAATAACTTACAGGTAAGGAGACGTCCAGTGTGGGCTCAGGCTGGCTGTAAATCCTCACAGCTGGGCCCTCGGGATGCAAGCAGGTGCTCAGTTAAGGAGGAAGTACCCCACCCTGTACAGGCCCAGCCTAGGAAGCAGTACCGATCCCCCCACCCCCTGCCTCCCGAACAGATTCAGTTCAGGATGTGGTACCTCACCCTGTGTAGACCGAGGCAGAAGGGCAAACCAGCTCCTTAGGATCTTTGCCTTTTCTGGGCTTAGATTGTGAGAAGAACAGTAGCAGAGTCAGCCTGCCTTGGATATCCACTCCTCTACGGACTGCCTCACACTAATCACTGTTCCTCAGTTTCTCCATCTGGAGTCCTTACCCATCAGCATCAATCCATATCCCAGGGGCACAGCTTCAAGTACAAGCCCCCACTTTTCACGACGAGGAGCCTGCCGAGTAGGAATGTGTGTCCTTGCCCATTAAAGAAGCTTGGTGGGTATCGCCACAGGGGCACTGGCAGGAAGCTGCAGAACTCACTCGATGTCATTGACCTGAACTTCACCAAGTCTGAGCGTGTCTGCACCCATGTCTGTGGGCACAGCAGTTGGGCTGTGCTGCTGTTGCTGCTGTTGCTGCTGTTGCTGAGAGATGTGACACAGAATGTCCTAGGGAGGCTCCCAGGACCTCACTCTCCCGTGGTGGCCATGTGGTCTCCTCTCTAGTGATAACCCTTCCTTATGGAGTAAGTTTTATCCTGGCCAACATAGCTGCCAGGTCTGGAACCACAAGCTCAGATGGCTATGCATGAAGATGCCAGAGAGCAAGCTGCCCCAGCAGGAGGCAGGCAGGCAGGCAGGCAGCAGGCAGGCAGACAGGCAGGCAGGCAGGCAGGCAGGCAGGCAGGCAGGCAAGGCAGGCAGGCAGGCAGGCAGGCAGGCAAGGCAGGCANAGGCAGGCAGGCAGGCAGGCAGGCAGGCAAGGCAGGCAGGCAGGCAGGCAGGCAGGCAGGCAGGCAGGCATTTGTGCATGAGTCCCAAAGCAAGCTTTCCCCTCCCATCTTCGACACGAGTAGGTCTAACACAACTGAAAGGGATGAACAAAGCTGTCGTTTTTTAATAAGGCTGAAAGTCTTAATATCCAAGATAAATTTACTTATGACTGGGTATCAAATACTGTGTACATAACAGAATAGAGAGTATTTATGTTAGTTATATTTTTATATTGATTTCATGAAAATGTTTGCCTTCGTTGTGGTAAAATCTTTAAGTGTGTGTGTGTGTGTAAATGCAGTGTGTGGGTACTTGTTTGTGTGTGCATGTGTATGTACTTGTGCATACAGTAGCCACAGGTCAGCAGTGGCTGTCTTCCTCAGCTGTTCTCTGCTGTAGTTTTTCTGTTGAGTCGGGGTGTCTCACGGGTTAAGGGTGACTGACTGGCCATGGAGCCCCTGGGATCTCCTGTCCCTGTCTCCCACTTCTGGAAGTGCAGGTGTAGGCCAGCTTCCCTGGCTTTTTATGCGGATGCTGGGGGTCCAAGCTCAGGTCTTCTTGCTTTCATGGCAAGATCTTTACCCACAAGCCATCTCTCCAGCCCAATGTTCATCTTCACCAAACTTTATTCTGCTGGCAATACTTCTCTAAGGATTAATAAATAAAATGTGACTGTAACTGCAATGGAATAAACTATGGTGTGGTTCAATTTCTAAAACATGATGCTTTTAAAGTTGAAAACTACAATTATTTTTTTTCCAAATATGGTTTCAGTAGGTTATCCACCCTCCCAAATTTTCCTAATTGCTAAAAAAACTAAGCAGAAAATTAAACATTGCAATTAATGAATACAAAATATTTTTATGTGTGCAAGAGGAGGGGGTACCAGAAGTAACATAGTGTGTGCATGGGGTCAGAGGACAAAGTGTAGCAGTCAGTTCTCACCTTCTACCATGTGTGTACTGGGATTGAACTGAAGTCCTCAGGCTTGGCAGCAAGTGCCTTTACCCACTGAGCCCTCTCACTGATCCAAATAGCAAAAAGGAAAAAAGAAAAAGAAGCAGCCATTTCTGCTGTTTTTGGATTAACTTATTTTTAACTTTAATTTTTCTGAAAAAAAAATCTTCATACAATATATTCTGATCACACTTTTTCCAAATCCTCCCAGATCCTCCCTCCTTCTGACCCACCCAACTCCACGCCATTTCTTTCTCTCTCTTTAAAACAAACAATAAACAAAAGCCCCCCCCAACCCTACAAGAAACACACATAGACAAAACCCGCAGTGTTGAAAACCATAATACAAAAAGTGCCCAAGCAAAGCAAAATGAGACAAAAAAATAAATAAATAAAACAAAAGTCTGCAAAAATATCATTGAGTTTGTATTGTGTTGAGTATCCTGCTGGGCATGGGGCTTGCCCTGAAATGTGGTTAATATACCAAGTCAGAGCCCACTGATGAAAACTTAGTGATGACTGTCAGCCCTGTCCACGTCCCCTCTCAGCACTGGGACCCATCTGGCTTGAACCTGTCCAGGCCCTACGCATGCTACGCTAGTCTCAGTGGGTCACGTGTGCATCGGTCTGGCTATGTTTGGATGACTGTTTTCTCTGTGCCCTTTGGCTCTACAACTTTTCTGCTTCCTCTTCTGCTTAGCTCCCTAAGCCCTGGGAGAGAGGGTGATGGAGACATTTCATTTAGGACAGATGTTCCAAGGTCTCAGACTCTCCACATTGTCCAGTTGTGTATCTCTGCGTTAGTTCTTATCTTCTACAGGCAGAAGTTTCTCTGTTGATGGATGAATGAGGCACGGAGGTATGGACACAGCAGAATGTCATTAGGGGGCATTTTATGGTTGTTTTCCTCTAGCAGAATAATGGTGTTTGGTTTTCCCTATATCTCTAGACTTTTTGGTCTCGGTTCTTGGCCACCCAAGCAAGGTCAAGCCTGGGTTCTGTGGTGGTTGGAATATGATTGCCCCAGGGAATGGCACTATTAGGAATTGTGGCCTTGTTGGAGTAGGTATGGCCTTGTTGGAGGAAGTGTGTCATTGTAGGGGTGGTCTTTGAGACCCTCCTCCTAGCTGCCTGGAAGTTAGGGGCCTTTGGACCAAGATGTGAACCTTTCAGCTACTTTTCCAGCCCCATGTCTGCCTGCATGCTGCCACACCTCCTACTACGATAATGGACTAAACCTTAGAAACTGTAAGACACCCCCATTTAAATGTTTGCCTTTGTAAGAGTTGTCTGAGTCTTGGTGTCTCTTCACAGCAATAGAACTCTAAGACAGGTTCCATTTCATGGAGCGGGTCCTAAATAAAATCAGTTGTCCTTCCCCATGCTCAGTTGTCCTTCCCCATGCTCTCCTCCTTCTCTCTCCCTTCCATCTCCCTCCCCATTTAGCCCTCCCACTCCAATCTTCCTGTTTCTACATAACTACATATTCTATTTCCTCTTCCTTGAGAGATCCACCTGTCTCACCCACCCACCCACCTACTCTAGTCCCTTACCAATACTTAATTTCTGTGATTATGTGAATTATAACATGCGTATTGAAGCTTAAAGCTAACATCCACATATAAGATATCACAAATCTTAACCAAAGGTGCTTTACCTAATCATTGCAAATTCTCAAATTACTATCATATATTAAAGACTTGGATACAAATAAGGGAACTTACAATTCTAACACTTGATGCCCATCTCATCTAAGATAGGACGTAACACACCCACTAGTTTGAGCTTTGCAGATAGATGGACGTTTGAGAGCAATACAAATTGTTCCCTGTTGTGATATTTGCTGCAGTGTGGGCTGGTACTGTGAAAACAATGTTAATTCTTATCTCTGGAGCCAGAAACTGGAACATGAAGAGAAACAAGAAAATGAATGTTAGGCACAACTGGGAAGNAATAATTTGCTATACAAGAATCTATTGCGCTCAAGCTGAGAAGAAGGGCGTGACAGGTTAATTAATTCGCCTTTCCTCTTATCTGCTCAAACGCTCTCAGGAGCAGTGTCTGTCCCTGCTACTGTCAGAGGTGCATGGTCCCCAGTCATCACACTGTTACATTCGGTCTTCTAAGTCCCAGGGCCAGGTGCAGAGGGCGTGAAGAAAACTTTCCCTAGACCTGGCCACCCAGAGCTGCTGGAGCTTGTTCTGAGAAAGAGATGGACCTGGGCCTGTCCTGAGCAGCTCATCACAACCAGCAGAGGCTCTTGTATGATGTGTGTGTGCGTGTGAGTGTGTGGTATGTGTGGTGTGTGTGATGTGTGTTTGTGTATGTATGTGTGTATATGTATGTGTGTATATGTGTTTTGTATATGTGTGTGTATATATGTGTGTATATGTGTTGTATATGTTTGTGTTATATATGTTTGTGTTGTACATTTGTGTGTATATATGTTGTGAGTGTGTATGTGTGGTAGGTGTGGTATGGTGATGTGTGTTTGTGTATGCACTGTATATACATGTGTGTTTGTGTTGTGTGTGTGTATGTATGTGTGTTGTGTGTTGTATATGTTTATGTTGTGTATTTATGTGTATATGTGTGTATGTATATGTATGCATGTGTGTTGTGTATGTGTTGTGTATGTTTGTATTGTGAATTTGTGGGTATATATGTTGTGAGTGTGTGGGTGTGGTATTCAGGTATTCAGGACTACCCAAGTATAAGCAAAGCCTCTTTGTTTAGAGCTCAGGAAACACAGGAAACACAGTGTGGAGGAGTCAGGGGTCCCCACAATCAATCTCAAGTTTGCCATTTTGTTGAAGGACTCCTGGGATTCAGCATGTGTCAGCTCTCATGATTCTCACTCAATACAGTGAAAGGCTCCCAGGCAGAATTAGCAGAGCTTTGGGTCAAAGTCTAGAGGAAACCTGGAGTAAGCTCTGCGTCCTCCCTTAAGGGTGGATGTGCTTCGTTCCCCTGGCAACAAGGGGTGCGAACACACTTAGCATGCCTCTACCATGGAAGCTCAGGCGATGCAGAGCTCAGAGCATGGGGCAGCTGCGACAGGCGTCCTCTGCCCAGCACACTCCAGATCCCACACAGAAGGCAAACATCCCACTTGAGTCATGCTCGCACAGGGTAAGCCCAGGGAGCCATTTAGGGAATGGAAGGACCACTACTGAAGGCCAAGTCCAAGGGCACCAGCCAAGGGCCAACTTTGCAAGTAGGTCTGACTGTGGCTCACTTCTTCACAGGAAACACTATACAAACAGTATCATGGAAGAAAAACATTTTTTTTTTATTTTACCTCCCTTCAAATTCCACTTCCTGGGTAGAGAGAGAAACTGGTGCCCAGAGCTGACGGGGAGCAGGGGAGCTGGCTCGTGCCCCATCCAGACCATGGATAATCTGAATCTTTCACAACGTTCCGAGTGTACAGACCATAATCTACTTACTCTCTCAAGTTGCCAACAGAAAGAGACATATGTGGTGATCAAGTTTAGGTTCAAGCAAATCTTAAACAACATGCTGTTTAAGAATGTCATAGGGGTGGGATGGGGGCTGGGGAGACAGCCCACTGGGAAAAACACTTGCCAGGCAACTGTGAGGACCAGAGCTGGGGTCCCCAGGACCTTTGTAAATGACAGGCAGGTGTGGTGGTGGTCTGCCTGTGATATAAGCACCCAAGTATCCCTTGCACAAGCTGATCAAACAAACTAAGTGAGCTTAAGTTCAATGAGAGACCTGCCCTCAACTCATAAAGTGTGGAGAAATAGGAGAAGATACCAGACAGCAACCTAGGGCCTCCACGTGTACACACATGCACACACATGAATATGTACACACACACACACACACACACACACACAGAGAGAGAGAGAGAGAGAGAGAGAAACAGAGACAGAGAGAGACAGAGAGACAGAGACAGAGAGAGACAGAGAGACAGAGAGACAGAGAATGCTTTGGGTATAAACTTATAAACTATTTTCTAATGCAAGTGAATTCAAGATAACCTTT
This sequence comes from Mus pahari, assembly GCF_900095145.1. NCBI lineage: Eukaryota > Metazoa > Chordata > Mammalia > Rodentia > Muridae > Mus > Mus pahari. The sequence continues at coordinate 55,866,082 of NC_034599.1, read as the reverse complement.
AGCCATAGAAGGCGCACAGGCACAGAGGGCGGAGGGAGGAAAACAAGCCAGTATGAGGAGTGCGCAGGCCATGCTGCAAAGTTTGCCTGCGACCTCAGCACTCTCCAGGGTGGGTTGGGGGCTAGCTTGGGCTACATAGTGAGACCGTCTCTGAATGTGGTCTAGTTGCACAGGTCTGGAACTATAGACAACTGAGAGACTAGAGCAGAAGGCATTGAGTTCAAGTCTTTTTTTGGGCTACAGAATTCAAGACCATCGTGAGAAACTGAGACCCTACCTCAAAATAAAAAGTAACAAGAAGGCTGGGCTCTGTGTAGAACGCAGTAGACATGAGACTCTAGCTTTAACTCACAGAACTGGGAAAATAAACACTCCTAGCCACAAATTCCTACGAAACATGTATGAACATCCTCAAGCTCTCACATGCACCAGAAGCACACTATGTATGACATCCTAATCTTTATCGTTTTACCGTGAAGTAGGGTGTGGTCATTCACTTCTGTAACTCTACTGCTCTGGAAGCCAAGACAGGAGGACTGCCAAACATTCAGGGCTAGCTTAGGCTACGTACTAAGTTCCAGACATGTCAGAGGTACAAAACAAGACTCCATCTTAAACAAAGCAAAACACAAAGTCTGGGGATGTAGCTCAGTACTCATGACTTGCTTATCTACATGCAAGGCCCTAGTTCAGCACACACACACACACACATACACACATACACACACTTGAATAATGGTAATGCGACCTTTCCAATTATGGACACATGTCAGATGGAGTTCTCAAATATGAAATTTCTACCCCAAACATTATATTGAAGCCATGGTCATCTCCGATCCACTGACATCTCACGCTCAATATTCTTTTATACCTTGCTGCTCAGAAGCCATTCATTTCACCATGTCTATAAATTAATTTTTGAGGGCGCCAAGCAACTTAATTTTCTTCACTCCACGTTTCGTCATTTAATTTTTAGGCAAATAACATTGTTTCAGTGTGTTTATCTTTGTAGGCTTGTCTTATCTGGTACTCACCTTCTGTCTATGCGAGAGGTCTAAATGTTTCCATTAAAATAAGATTACATGCACTAGAGTCTGAGACGGATGGAAAGGGATCCATCGAATGAGATGGCGGCACAGTGATGTGACAGTAGCCATCCACTAGTAACCACATGACCTGCCATCCAAACTCAACTTGCTAAGTTCTAAGGGAAATCCAAGCCATGGGGACGTTTACACCCAGAAACAGGATGATATTAATGTGTCCTCTTGGAAGAGCAGTGCACATGGACCCAACAGGGAATCTCTTAATGCTGAGGCCACAGAGAATGCATGCAGGGGCATCTTGAGACACAGACAAGGGATCAGTATTTTGAGATAACATGTGTGCAGCAAATTGTGCTTTAAAATGCTTCCTGAGGGTCCCAGGTCTGTGTCCCCTAGTTGGTAGAACGCTTGTCTAGCGTTCTCGATGCCCCGAGTTTGAGTCCCAGCACAGCCTGAGCAAGCCTGTCATCCCAGAGGGAAGGGATAGGCAGGAAGACCAGAGTTCAAGGTCATCGTCAGCTACAAAGAAAGTACAGGATAGCCTGGGCTGGCTTTTTATAATGCGTACTTCCTAGACTCTGGACTACGAGCAGGCCAAGTGCTTCCAGAAGCTGAATACAAACCAATGAGCATCTCAGTGGCATTGCCAAGTTATCATCCTCCACTATTTTTCTAGAGATGGGCACCAATTATAAAATAGTAAATGAACAATAGAAACCAGAACACCATGGGGTCTACCCAGCTCTGTATTTCATCCCCCGCCCCCCAAACATTCATGATACCCAACACTCGGAATCTGCAACTGCTCCTTCACAATGTATTCGGATTCCCTTTTCCTTGCTGTGAGAAAACACTGACCACAAGCAACTCAGGAGAGGAAAAGATTGATTTGGCTTATAGTTCCAGTTGACAGTCATCATTAAAGGGAGGCAGGGCGGGAACTGAAGTAGGAGCTTGAAGCAGAAACCATGGAGGAACATTGCTTTCAGGCTTACTCATCAGCTCATGCTCAGCTAGATCCTTATATGGCCCAAGACCACCTGCCTAGAGAATGGTGCCACCCACAGTAGGTGGGGCTTCCTACACTAATTAACAATAAAGACACCCCTCCCCTCCAGGCATGTGCTGCTGGCCAATCTGATCTAAGCAATGCCTCAGCTGAACCGCCCTCTTGGGTGGCTCTAGGTTGTGTCCAGTGGTCAGTTAAAGTGAGCTAGGGCACACTGCAAAGGGACCTTTGCAAATGTGATAACGTTAAGGACACAGCCCCCACCCTCACCCCCACCCCCAAGTAATCGCAAGTCCCTATAGAGGGGTATAGGGGTCAGTAGAGGGGGATTTGATTACAGAGAGAACATAGACCAAGTGACCCCAGAAACAACTAAGAACTGCAGCTGGAAGAGCCAGGGAAGCCAATGCTCCCCAAGAGCCTCTCAAGGAAGCACTCAGCAGACACCTTCTCTTAGGTTTGGAAAACTCAGCCCATGCTTCTAGACTCAGGTCTATGAGATACCAAGTTTCAGGTGCCTTGGAGTTCATCTTGCAGCCACCACAGGAAACTAACACAGCTACCGACGTGGGCAGAGGTTAAGGGTCAAGGGATCCGCACAAGCTGTGGGGGCAGTGCCAAGTGCCCTGGAAAGCTTCGGGGCTTTGAGCTGAGGCCTCCTAAATGCAAACAGCTTGGGAACTATGGATGCGGCCTGGCCGTGTGGAATGTATTAAAGACACAGAGGCCAGAGCCGGGGAACTCTGCCAAGCACTTCTCGAAGCAGCTCAGGCGTGCAGGAGTAAGAGCCAGGCCCTCGGGATTAGCAGTGGAAAGGGGAGAAAGGACCCGCACAAAAGAAATTTTCAAAGGCAAAATTGATGGGGCTTAGTGAAAGACTGAATCCAGCAGATGAAGGGGAGATTCCTTCCAGCTGTGAGAGCAGCACTGGCAGAGCGGGGAGGAAACTGGGTGATGCACAGGCATTCGTAAGTGTTTTTAACAATACCCGGAACATCTAGCCCGACTCAGGGCCATGGTTTGCCCTGCTCCAAGAGTCTAGGAGATAGCCAGTGGATGGCCGCCCTGCAAAGCTGTAGGAACAACACCGTTGCCAGGGCTCCTGCTGATAAACAATGAAAGAGTTCTCTCCACTCCAGCCTCCTGATCCCTCCTTGCCTACGGGCTGCAGAAACCTAGATTTTTAATGTGGGGTTAGGAGGGAATCGGGTAGAGAGGTACACGGCATTGGAAAGGCAAGGGAAAGGAGAAGACGCTTGCCGGGATTAAATATGCCACCGGCATTGCTACTGCCTTGCCATCTTGCTGGGCCACTGGCCAGTACCCACCAGCACCTGGGCCTGAGGATCTGCCTGCAGAGCCCACATTCTCTCTCGGTGGTATCTCCTTTCCCTGAGGTCCCGGAGAAGAAGCAACATTTTAGTCAACATCACAAGTGACCTTGGGATGGTGGGAGAATACAAGGCCAGGAGTCACAAGGCTGACACAGAATTGGACTCTAAAAGAGCATTTGGTCTGGGCTACCCTACAAACAAGAGCTGTGTAGAGCACGGGGCAGGGCTCCAGAAAAGACTGCCATCATCCAGCAGGCACAGCCCTGGGGTCTGGGAGAATATCAAACCCTCTAATTGGAAGGTGTCAGAGCTCAGAGAGTTCGGCCTGGCTTGGTAACTGGGAAAGAAAGGAGAGAAGGGCCTGCATCTGCTATGCACTACTTACGGTTCACCTCCTGCGTGCAGGCACCTGTTAGAGGCTCAGGATACCCTGCCAATGTGGCAGCCGTGGTCCCTGTCCCCAGGGTGCTTATAAATGTTATCCAAACAGCTTTTGCAAACAGCCTGAGAGGAGGCTTGACGAGGAACTGAAGCTCTGCCTTTTCCAAAGTGACTGTGTTGGCAATTGTGCAAACGCACGCTGGACCATGATCATGCTCCGTTTGAAGCTGTCCCCTCTCCAGAAGCCTCCAACAACCTGCCGCTGCGTGGCGTACACCCATGTCATTCCACTCTCCCAAATACCTCCCTAGAGGAATTTCCCAGGGCTCTTAGGGGGGAACTGATTTTATCTCAATACTTTCCAAAACTATTGCTTTTTCTTCCTGGTCCAAACCCTGTTGGTATTGATTGGTTGTTTGAACCACCATTTATTGAGTGTTCAGCAGGTGCCAAGTATGGGCAAAGAGTGCACCCTTGCCTGGAGTGGTTGCTAATCCACAGAGGTGCTCTGTCCCTTACTTAGCCACCCCTCATAGCTTGGGCTGGTGGGCAGAAAGCTGAGGGTCAGTCTGAAGACACAACCCAGCCCCAAACCTGAGACTGGGAAATGGCAGAGTTGGAGAAAGCAAAGCCCCAGCCTTCACATGCCTGTGTTATTTTCCTCCCCCTTCTGTCCAAGTCAGTCACCAGAAAAAAAAAGATACGGATAGGCCACTCGAATCTATCGGGTAAGGCTACAGTACACCCATCATACTGTACGCCTGAGTCCCATGGGAATCCTAAAAGTGGGCTTGCTCCGTCTTCATTCTGTATATAAAACAATAGAGGCACCATATCAGGATTTGGGTTGAGAGCATGGCTCAGTTGGTAGAGCACCAGCCATATAAGCATGAGGAACTGAGTTTGGTCCAGACAACCAAAGTGGATAGTAACCTGGAATGACACCCAAAGTGGACCCCCGACCTCCACAAGTGCATTTGTGTACTGCCCTCCTCACCTAGAAATTGTGAGATTTGCCGCAAGTCACCCAGCTGTCAGAGTGGCAAACCGAGGCACCAGTCCAAGTCCACGGCGACGTCATTAGTGTTCTTTTCTCTCATATTGAATCCCTAGTCTTTATCCCTGGTATCTTGTCCCCACCCCCAGTCCCTGGCCCCCAAATCACATAGCACGCTAACTCCAAAGTGTAATTAGATTAAACACTGAAGTGCCTCTGCTCTGCGCTCAGACCTGGCAGCAGGCAGCAGGCAATTCTCTTGAGAACACTTAGTGATTTCCAGGGGAAATATGACCGTCAGCCCAGTCCAAAGGCCCTGAGGTGGTTTCCATCAGGGCTCAAAGCAGTCTGAATTCCAAGGCCAGGGGAGACACTGGAGGGTGCTCCAGGAGAAAAGGCTAGGTTCTTCCAGCACCAGCGCCCACTCTCTTTCTGGCTAATATGTCAATAGGCTCTTAAACAGAACATTATGTGTCTGGGATTTTACTGTCAAACCCATCCCTTCTGGGTCGGGTTGAGCTTTTTTTTTTTTTTTTAAATCTAAACTTGATTGCTGCGCTCATTATCAAAGCCGCCATCCATCTGTTTCCACTTTCTTAGGGTTGCAGTGAGGATAGCGTGGAAATCTGCTCTTACTTGAGGTTTTAGGATTTCCCCTCCCCTTTTGTCAAGGGTTTGTTCAAGCCTTGATGTAGTCATTGCAATGTGATCTTCCAGTAGTGGGTGGCCCTGGCTGGGCCATTTGAAAGTAATTTACAGCCTCATCTGAGACGATCGTCACTTTAAATTAATTAGTCAAAGCACATCAAAAACTGCCTGCCAGGGAGTGAGGACAAGGAGGTAGAATGGGGGGATGTCAGAGGTCAGGAAGGGTTCCCTGAGCTTTGCTGGATCCTGTCCTTGCGCACAAAGGGCCATCCTTGCTGTTCTTTCTACCCATCTTTTGGAAGCAAAATATAAACAGAAACCATAAAAAACTCAGCATGTTGGTTTTGAAAGGCTTCTTTGGGCAGAAAAGAATTCCATGCTGTTGGTGTTTTGTTGTTGTTGTTGGTTGTTGTTGTTTTAAAATGATCCAATGCTACAGCCAGGAAGAAAAGTGAGCAGAGTGCCTGGAAGGACCTGTGCATCATAGACTGAGTGCAAGAGATGGATGCTGGGCTGGCTGTGCCTGAGAATCTGCCCCAGTCCCTACCCCCACAGGAACAGTTCCTTCAAGAGGAAGGTCTTTTTGCTTCTCTGATAGCCATAAAGTACATACGGAACCGTTGTAATGTGGCCAGTACTGAGGGGGAGGCAGAGCCTTCACAGAGGCTGTGGGTTTCATCAAAACGACAAGCACCGTTTGCGTAGCTCCTGGCAAGCCACAGTGCTCTGACACTGCCACGCCATCTTCACGGTGACCTGGTGGCACATGCTGCATTATCATTCCATTGCAGAAGAGAAGAAACCAAGGCTCAGAGAGGACCAGAGCCTTGCCCCTGACCACACAGCAGAAAAGGATCCACAGAAAGAATCCTAAACAGAGCCTATGGCTAAAACTGAGTTCTCTTTCCACCCAGAGAGATAGATGGGGACCTTTTACACAGAAGCTGTGTGGACAGAGACATCGAATCTTGGAATGCCTCTAGTAACTCAACCCAGAGTCTGCAGGGACCTTGGGTTTTTGTTTGTTTGTAATAACCTGCTCCTGCCACCATGATCTTGAGACAGGGACGTGGGATGGAGGCAGGTCTTTAACCAGCTCTAGGGGAATTCTGGGCCCTCAACATGGCATAAATCTGTCGGTAACAAGCTGTGCGAATTGTCTCTGGGCTCAAGTTGACTCTAGAGCTGAAACAGGCAAAGCGTTTGGACGGCAACAGATTCTAATCTCATCACTCTTCCATGCCAGCAAGTATCTGAAAGTAATTTGAGTCATTAAGCAAGGTTTTCATAACGCCTGACTCATACCAAACACTCGAAACATAACAGCTGGGACTGGTGTTCCCCAAAGCGTCTCCTTCTGCTGAGCTCAGAGCTGGAAGGAGAGACTTCGCATACAAAGGCAGGTCCCTGGTCCAGCCACAAAGTATGACTCTCTGCTGTAGGATTACATAACAGACTAATAGCCGACCCTGGGCACTCTGTGTGTGCTGAGGGCCTCTTCTGCTTCTTTCTGATGCATGGAACCATCCTGTGAAGTCCTTGGTTACCCCCACTGGACAAGAAAAGAATCTGTAAGGAGATCAAAGATCAATGTCCTCTTGTCTACAAATTCAAGTTCGGGCCGTTTGCCTCCTGGCAAGGGCACAAGGCCACAAGGCTATTTACCCTACCGGCATCCTCTGTGAGCAACTGTGAATCTAGCCCTGACTTGAACATCCCAGGGATAGGGAGCTCACTGCCTACGTAGCCACCTGTTGCAAGACAGAGATTCTGAAGTAGAGAATGGACGCTTTCTGACATCGAGGTGAAATTCTGCTTCCTGTCATTCTTATTCACCCATGCTGAAAGGAATCTTGGAAAATAAGATTAAACTCCTTTCTCCAATTCCAAACGCCCCAAATGAAAGTCTGCTTCTATAGATCGGGCTGGGGCCTGAGATCCTATATTCCTTGCAGGTCCCTAAATAAAGCCCACATCATTGGCCCAGATTACACTTTGCGGAACAAGGGTCTAGCCCAGGTATATGGTTAAGCCCAGTCTGCCACCTATTTAATTGGGACACCGTCATGCCTATCTGTTCAGATTGACAATGGCTGTTCCTTGCCGTCACAATGTCAAAAGCCATAACAAATCCACGAGGGGCTGGGGAGCTTGTTCAGTGGGTAACGGGCCTGTTGCACAGCCATGAAGACCCGAGGTCAGCTCCCCAGCACCCACCTGGAGCCCCAGCTCTCGGGTTGCTGAGATACTAGAACACCCGACTAGCTAGCTAGCCTAGACAATCAGGTGATCAGTGAACTCCCAGTTCACTGAGAGACCCTGCCTTAAGAGAGGGGACGGGGAGAAAAGCAACAAAGAAAACGGAAGAGGAAGAGGAAGATGGGGACAAAGGAAGAAGATGCTGTACACCACCCTCTGGCTTCCACACGCACAATACAGGTAAACAGGCACTTAAAGCTCCTAGAGCCACACTGCGCCAGATGATGGCCCTGTCCTCTACCCCCTCCATCACCACAGAGCATCCTGGCCCTCACCACCTCTCCCTTCTAGTGACTGGAACATCCTGGTGTTTAACCTCTGAGCACTCTCAGGCTGGTCAGAGGCCACACACTCTCTCTGCTGGAGGAATGGAACGGCCCCGACCCTGAGACTCTAGGGTTTCCTCCTTGGGAGGACTCAAGCTGCCCCCCCCCCAAGCTTAGGACAAGGGGCTGAATCCCTCAGCTGACCCTCCCTGGGTGTATCCCCTGCATCCCTCAGCTGACCCTCCTCCATATGCCCACTACATCTCTCATCTGAATGCCTTCCATGCTCTCTCTCTCTCTCTCTCTCTCTCTCTCTCTCTCTCTCTTCCTTCTCTTCTGCCCTTTCCTGATCTAAAACTCCCCTGAAGAGTTATGCTTAACTATTGGTCAGACTACTAACGAATATTGATTCTTAAGCCCGTTGGGATTGTGCACAAGGCCAAAGGAGAATGGTCCTTTCCTCCCTCCTCCTCCTCCTCCTCCTCCTCTTCCTCCTCCTCTTCCTCTTCCCCCTGCCCTTCCTCCTCCTTCTCTTCCTATCCCTTGAGGCCAGTGACAGGTGCCCCACTGGCCTCTTCCCTGTGGGTAGGACCCGAGATCTCATGCAAAAGGCCAGAGTCTGGAGGCTAGGGCGTGATGACTAGGGGTTTTTGTCACCCACGAGGCCACCGTTGATTTAAAGTTTCTCTGGAGAGGGGACACATTTTGAATTCCTTTGTGTGACTCACAGCACAGAAGATAGGGACACAGAGATGGGGTCCTGGAGGTCATGAATTCCAGGAAGGAGAGACCAGCATCTCTGAGATCTTGTCAAGAATACAAAGAACTTTGGCATCTGGGCCTGATGAGGACGTTGGATGTGGCCCATCCATTTGGAAGAAGGGCTCTTCCTTTCTCCACTGAAAAAGTCCACACTTTATAACAGAGAAAGGAAGGAAGGGGAGAAGAGGAGAAAGACATTTTTTCACGACTCCAAAACAGGCTCCTAGCAGCTTGAACAGGTGCTAGGACGTGGGCACTGCCCCCTGAGCAGTGGCAATCCCAGCAGAGGGCTGACTTAGGTTTTGGTGGCTGTGATAGAACACCGTAACCAAAAGCCCATGAAGAGGAAAGGACTTATTTCTGCTTCAGGTGTAGTCCAGCATGAAGGGAAGGGAGTCAGGATGGGAACTCGAGGCAGGGACTGTGGTAGAGGTCACAGGGATTCTGCTAACTGGCCCTGACCCCTTGGCTTGCTCAGTTTGCTTTTCGTACATACTCCAGGTTACCCAAGGGTGGCAGTGTCTACAGTCAACTATGCCATTTCCCACCAATCTTACAATCAAGAAAATGCCCTACAGGCTTGTCCACAGGCCAATCTTCTTAATTGAGTGGCCCTCTTCTCAGATGATCCTAGCTTGGATAAAGTTGACCAAAATCTACCCAGCACAGGGGCCAGCAGCAGGGGCTGACAGAAGCTGGAGATGCGGGAGTTGTCTTGAGCCAGGAGAGACTTCATTTGAACTCCCAGGAAAGAAGAGCAGGGAGGAAGGATGGATGAGGAGTAGGGTGCTGTGCCTCATTAGGGCAAGGCCACTATATGAAGGAATGAGCATCTGCTAAAGTGAGTTGAGAACCCTCACACTTGAGAGACACCCACACCCTCACACCTCAGAACCACCTGTGTCCTCACACCTGGGAAGCACCTGCACCCTCACACCTGAGAATCACCTGTGTCCTCACACTTGAGAGACACCCACACCCTCATACCTGAGAACTACCTGTATCCTCACACCTGGGAAACACCTGCACCCTCACACCTGAGAACCACCTGTGCCCTCACACCTGAGAGCCACCTGCACCCTCACACCTGAGAACCACCTGTGCTCTCACACCTGGGAGACATCCACACCCAAGAACCACATGTGACCTCACATCTGGGAGACACCTGCATCCTCACACCAGAGAATCACCTGCACCTTCACACCTGAAAACCACCTACTGTGCTCTTTTCCAAATGCTTCAAACCTTTAATCCCACAATGGTTAACAGAAGAGTGAAGGATGAGGAGATGCCAAGGAGACCATAGAGGGGTACTGGGCTTTTCAGAGTGGAGAGAGGGAGGGTACAGAAGGATAACCGTCATCTCTCAGTGCCCTCTCTATCACTGACAAGCCGTTAGAGAAGACGCCAGCACAAACACCACTCACTCACCATGTGAACTCACTTCAGTGTTTAAATCTCAACCTAGGCACTGACAACGATTGGACCGGTAAAGTCTCTGCCATGTACACTGTGGGACGTGGGAGAGTCTCTGCTGTGTACACTGCAGTGTGTGGGAGAATGCTAACAGCAGCCCTCACCTCTACTCACCAGAAGCTTGGACAAAAGTGGCTTCGGATATAGCTAAATATCCCTCAAACGGAAAGCTCCCTTCTTTGAGAGAACTCCCAACAAACCCCACTTTTGATGAGATGACAATGCATGCTGAGATTTTTTTTTTCCCTATCCACCCTCCTACCTAAGTGCCGAAGTCAGGGCTTTCCAGGTACCTGCTACTATGAAACTCCTGAAATGGCCCTGGAGCCCCTCCATGGATCCAAGGGCCTCTGTATGCACGGAGCCCCATCTAACTGAACCCCATCTAGGTAGCTCAGCCCAAGCAGCCAGCAACCATGTTCTCTTCTGGATAACAGATGTTTCCAGGGTAGATTAACTAGTGTTGTTTCATGTTCCCTCAATGAGTTTAATAGGTTTGAATCCAGAGGGGAAGGGGTGAGGAGTGGGCTGTACCTTACACTTGCCTCTCCCCACTGAACATCTCTTGTTTAATTTATTCACCCCACAAACAGGTATTGAGTTGCAGGCACTGTCCTATTGGCTAGGAACAGATCTGAAAGCTACATCCACACCCTCCCTGCCCAGCTTTTACCGATGAGACTGGAGCTGCCCCACCATCTACTACCTATGTGAATCTAGACATGTTTCTTTTACTCCCCTTAAGGCTCAAGCCCTCAATTGTAAGATGGAAATGATGGTGGCTCCCACGTCCACCAACAGTGAGAATTGGGTGGGGTAAGATGTCAGAATCATGTGGTATAGTGCCTAGCGAGCAATGAGGTAGGAACGAGGCCACTCCCTTTAAGAGGTAGTCAATCTGATTATTCAAGGCATCACTTGCTGGTGGGAGAGGCGGGCAGATTTAACATGCAATTCTATAGTGTACGGGAGATGCCTTGTGAGACGGATATACGGAACTCTCTGGGGAGGAGATAAGGTGAGATTACTACCTGTCTTAGGGTTTTACTGCTGTGAACAGACACCATGACCAAGGCAAGTCTTATAAAAGCAACATTTAATTGGGGCTGGCTTACAGGTTCAGAGGTTCAGTCCATTATCCTCAAGGTGGGAGCATGGCATTATCCAGGCAGGCATGGGGCAGGAGGAGCTGAGAGTTCTACATCTTCATCCAAAGGCTGCTAATAGAAGACTGACTCCCAGGCAACTAGGGTGAGGATCTAATGCCCACACCCACAGTGACACACCTACTCCAACCAGGTCACACCTATTCCAACAAGGCCACACCTCCAAATGGTGCCACTCCCTGGCCCAAGAATATACAAACCATCACACTACCTAAATTCACACCTGAAGCTTAAGACTCATAGGCAATGGAGAGAGTATTGTGGGAAATTATGTATGGATGCTCAGAGAGCAGAGCCATGGGGCATGGGAAGGGAGCTGTGAATGACCAGGGGATCTGAAGCAGGATGCTGGATACATAAGCTGTATTCGCACCGACTGATCCTGCAAACCCTTTTAAGGCCTTGGTGCCTAACTCAAAGGGAAGCCTTTGAGAAATCTGCAGCAAAAGAGGGGCATGGTCAGGTTTAACTTAGAACTTCTCCCTGGATGGATAGACAGAAATGATTGGGGCGCAAAAATGGCCACTGTTGCTGTCCCCCAAGAGAGAGGTGGTGGCACTTGTTGGGAAGAGTGACAGCAGGAAGGGGAAGCCCGGAGAGAGCAACAGACTGTGGCTAGCACAGCTCCAGGCACAAAACAGAATAGCAGAGTCCTGGAGAGGGAGAGAGGAATCGGTGGGGAGACTGGTTTATGGGAGGATCACGTGAGTTTCTGAAGGACTTCCCAGCAATAGCATTCCGTGTGTATGTGTGTGTGGGGGGGTGTGGGGGGGTGTGGGTGTGGGTGTGGGTCTGCGCGTGTGCGCACGCATCTGTGTCCATATCTGTGCATTTCAAAGATGAACTAAACTCTACACAGCACCAGGAAATGGACCAGAAACAAAATAGAAAATGTCCTTTCTCTTACAGTGCATCCTCATAGGCAGCCAAGGGGAGGGGCTATGAATGTCCACTGGGGTGGAGTCATAGATATGGCAATGGATGTCAAAGCAGAGTGACACATGCCGGGGACCCTGGAGGCTGTCATCTGTGGGGAAGATAAGGAAATTAGGTCCAGAACCTGGAAAGGGGGAGCTGAGAGGGCCCCAATCAAAGACACCAAAAGTCTGTAGCAGGCAGTGACAGATGAACTGGGCCAAGTACCTCACCCTTACCTGCATGTGCTCTGAGACTGACAGAGCACAACACGCACCCCACAGGGAAGAACATCACCTTGAAGCTGAAAATAGGTGGTTGGGGGACAACTACAAGAAAGGCCAAATTTTTTCAACATTAATTTTTAATGACCTAACTCATAAAAGATTCAAACGTTAAAGCTAAGATGAAAATCACTGGGCTCCAAACCTCAGTTCCGGGCCTTTCTCCCTCTCCTCCTGGAGGAGAGTAGCCTTCAGGCTCCCCGGTGAGGTCCCAGCTGATTCTGCTTATTTGCCCACAGGCCTGAAGGAGGGATGTATTGTCTCCTAGGGAGTTTTGTTTTCTTGCTATTTGCCGAGGTGCATGAATGGGCCTTACACCTGCAATTTTGCTGTTTTTCATTCCACGGAGCCTGGATTCCTAGGCATCCCTTCCACCTCCCTACTGTAGCATGGAACTATGTATTATCCAGTGGTTCCTTTGGCCATTCCCCTATCACGAACACTCAAGAAAAAGAGTATGAAGATCAAGATCAAAAACCATAAGTATTGGGGGCTGGAGAGATGGCTCAATGGTTAGGAGCACTGGCTGCTCTTGCAGAGGACCCAGCTTGGTTCCCAGTACTCACACTGGGCAAGTCACAAGCATTTGTAACTCCAGTTCCAGGAGATCCAATGCCCTCTTCTGGCTTGTTCAAGCACGAGGCACAAACACAGTGCACAGACATTCATGCTGGGACTCTAGAATCTAGATGACCCTACAGGCAAGTCTCTAGTCTCAACAGGGAGGATCACATTTGGGAGATCAATGAGACTGGCAGGTTAATGCCAGCACTCATAAAGCCCCTGTCGGAACCCCAGAATTATATACACCAGGCAGGGTGGCACATGCCTGTAACCCCAGCACTTGGGAGGGGAAGGCAGGAGGATCAGAAGTCCAAGTTCATTCTCAGCTACATAGTAAGTTCAAGGCTAGCCTGAGATGAGATGAGATGAGATGAGATGAGATGAGATGAGATGAGATGAGATGAGATGAGATGAGATGAGAGTGGGGGGGAAGAGGAGGGGAGGAGAGAGAGAGACAGAGTGCGTTGTGTCTCAATTAATGAGCCCCAGCACATGTGACAGCAGAGAGGTTGCAGGTGGGTGGGAGGAGCCCCCATTCCTTACAGTCTTCCCTGCACACCCCAACCACAAGCATACACCCCATTCTTGCCTCTTTGCAAGCCTCTCTTCCATGTCACACCTTTCATTCGTATCTGAGTGTGGACGGCTCAGCCCAGGCTACCTTCCATAAAGCAAGCACTAGGTTTGGAAGGCAAGTACCAGTGCAAAGCCATGAAGGATACTGGGGCTAGCAAACGGGTTCTGGGCTGGCAGAGAGGGTGGTCAGCACGTTGTCTCCCCATTAATTTTTTTTTTTAACAGTTCTCTGGATCCTGAATTGGTTGCCTGCACTGGATATCCAGTTTCTTCCTCAAAATGTGCGTCCTGTCTGAATCGTGTGTGTAGCCCCCTAAATCTAGAGAAGACACCAGAGACACTTTATGTGGCCCCCAGCATACTGTGAATCATTGCCACCTCTCCAGAGTAAACAGAAACTTTAGCATAGCGGGTGATCAAGAGTCTCTTTTAGTCCTTGGGTAAAAGGTCGAGACCAAGCCCTGGATCCATCCCATCACCTCTCTAATGAGGGAACAGGCCCAACAGAGGAGGAATGTGCCTGGCTCCCAAACTGCATGGAACTGCAAGCTTGACTCTTGCCGCAAAGCAAAACAGATTAACTCCTCCTGGATTCCTGCGTGATCCTTTCCAGCAAAATACAGCTGTAAAGCCGCAGGCAAATCTTTTCCTAAGTGGAATCACTCATGGCTTTGGCCTTTGATGGGAATTATTTGCGCAGACTCTGTCTGGGAGGACCCCGAGGCTCCACATCATAGACCCCCATGATGCTGGAGAAACGCATCCTGCCCCCACTAAATGCAGCACCAGGTTCCCTGGTGGACGCAGGTCACTCCATGGGGGCTGCTGCCTGTTTCTGCCCCGCTTCCAGTTGCTCTCACATTTCTGGGAATGCCTTTGAAGTCTGGAGTTCTTTTCTCCCTCTCCGGGGCCTGGTTGGATTGCAGTGCCCCACTCCCTACTGGTGGGATCAGTGTGGTTGGAGTCCCACCCAGGCCAGCTGCTGCAGCCAGAAGTGCCTCTTGCTCTTGTCCACAGCGCCCCCTGCGGGCAGATCGCGGACCCTTTCCCTGTACAGCCCTAGTCCCTCCGAAGGAGAAACCAGACCTGCTCGCCCCTGACAGCTGCAGATCCCAAGACTCAGGGAACAAAGAGGTCAGGAACCAAATAAACTGGGCACCTTGGAGTTCAAGTCATCTGGGACACTCACGGCCTCTGTGAGCACAGATAAAGGTCCTCTCAAAGACGCCCCAGGCTGCTGCCAGGACTACACATCAGTGGCAACCTTTCCCTCCAGGCTGCTATCCCTTCCCAGGTTTCTATCCCTACACCCCCAGGTCCCCTGCCCAGCATCTTCCTCTGTGCCTGACCTATATATTCACAAGAGTTCATGCTAACGGTCAAAGACAACCTCCACCCGCCCCACATCTCGCAGTCTGCGTGCTACCTTTCCAGGCAAGACTTCTATTTTGTAAGATGACAGGTGGCAAACAGCACAGCTAGAAAAGCCAGAGCTGCCCTTTAGCAAGCGCTGGGCTCATTCCAGTCAGCTCAGACACACGGAAGAATGTGTGACCTTGGACATTCTACTTGCCCCTTGCAAGGTTGTTTCCTCCCTTTGAGAAAGGAAAGGATCTATGTGGACTTGACACCTCTCTGCTGTCTTCCCAAACCCCACACAGCACAGCAAATGCATTGCCTATCTTGGCAAGATGGCATGCGTGCACACACTCACACAGACACACACTCACACACAGACATAAACACACACATACAGACAAAAACATACACTCACACATACTCTCACACATATACACATACAGACATAAACACACACATACACACACACACACACACACACACACACACACACACACACACCCTTCCCACTCAGCCTTCTATTTGGAGTTATTCAGAAACAACACTGGTTGGCCTTAGAGATGGGAAAGCTGCAAGGTTCCTCTCTTGTCCTCCAAATCTCTCTGCCCCTGCCTGAGGAAAACTGCCCATACTCCTACCAGAGTGGTTGTCTGAAGACAGCTCCCTTGAGTCACTCCCCTGCTTCAAAACCTTCAGTGAGTCCTCAGAACCTTTGGTACAAAGGCCAAGATCTGGGCCCAGTAGAGATGGTTCTGGAAGTACGCTGCCTTCAACTTTACACCTTGCACACTCCACTTCAGAACTGATGCCCACTTCATGAAAAGGCCTTATGTTTCCCATACTACATTTCACATGCAGAGTCTCCTTGTCTAAGGACACCTCCCCCTTATCCAGTGAACATGCTACCACTGACTAACATCTGCCCCCATGACCCTCCCCACCCCAGCAAACTGTATGCTCTGTCTGTGCCTCAAAGCTCCCATACTCACTTCTGCTCCTTGCCTGAACTGCATTATATTAAGATGTAATTTGGTGTTTTGTTGTTCCAACTAGTTGTCTGTATTCCCTCTCTAAGTTGTCAACTCCTCCAGGGCTGTCTCATTCATCTCCAAATAACCCAGATGGCTCCTGGGATCTCCCAGCCCACTTAACTCTAGTTAAGATGAGCTTTATGGCAGGCACAGCTAATTGACTATCCAGTCCCTATTTTCCAAGTTTTCCTTAATGATTCACCCCTGATTTTATATGGAAGCAATATGCCCAACTAAAACAGTCATTTTACCAGACTCTCTTGCAGCTAAGTATGGCCATGTGACCTGCACCTGACACCAAGTCACTGTCATTCCAAGGAAACTTTATGATAAAAGACAAATTCATTCACCTGGTCTTTTCCCCTTCTCATCCTTTTTCTGAAGTGCAAGTAAGAAAGCTAAAGAGATAGCAGCCATTATGCAAAGAGAACAGGAGTCACAAACTTCTCATGTATAGCAAAAACTTGTCCTTCACTCTATGTCTTGATCTCTATGTCTCCCTCACTGTTGAGGAGTTGCTTAAGAAGAAGGTTCCTGAGACCCTGGTGATACCTTCGAGACACTGTACCTTTCGCGTGCTTGTTTAAACCACTCTTTGGAGTTTTTCTATCACTTGTAACCATGATACAAGCATCACTTCCTCATTCAAGAGAGGTTCAGAGTCAAGATGTCTGTCAGTTTCCTTTGAGCTATCTTCTCTCTCTCTCTCTCTCTCTCTCTCTCTCTCTCTCTCTCTCTCTCTCTCTCTCTCTCTCTCTCTGTGTGTGTGTGTGTGTGTGTGTGTGTGTGTATTGGTGTTGTTCTTCAGGAACCCTTCATCTTGTTTAATGAAACAGGCTATCTCACTAGGACTGCGAGGCTCACACCCAACTTTATATTCGGGTGTCGGTGTTCAGATTCAGATCCTCATGATTTTTTTCTCAGCAAGCACTTTACCAGCTGAGCACTCTCCCTTGCCACAACCTTGTATGTAATGATCAACAATTCCATTTGGATTCCATTTGGTTTTGTTTTTGTTTTAAAGGACTATTCCAATTTTAAATTTTAAAATATTTTAGTACTTTTAATCATGTGTATGATCTGTTTGAGGGTGTCTGTATGTGAGAGAAAGTGTCTTTGGAGGCCAGATGTGTCAGATATTCCTGGAGCTGGAGTTACAAGTGGTTGTGAGCCATCCAACATAGGTTCTGGAAACTAAACTTGGGCTCTCTAGAAGAGCAACTAGTATTAGCTGTTGAGCCATATCTCCAGCCCCTGCCCCCTACCCCCCTACCCCCGGCACACACATTCCCTTCACAAAACATTGCAAGGGAAGTAAGTTAACTAAAATCCTTTGCAGTCAGGACACAGACACAGGCAAGCTTTGCAGTATCTCATGATGATCCAGTCTTGGAGGAGTTAGTTCACTCTCAGATCCTTAATAGTACTTTAGCCTCACGACCTGCCCTAGAGAACGGATTCTGATCTAGGAGCTCATGTGGCTCCCAGCCTCACACCATTCTCTTGCCTCTTCTCCTTCCCTCTAGCTACAGTTTGCATCTTCAATGGCCCTTGAAGTTCTAGGGCTGAGAGCTTGCTCCTCAGTGACACAGTATTTGGAGGTAAAGCCTTTGGGAAGGAACTGTAACATGAGAGCTCTGAGTTCACGGAGGGACTGAGCAATGGACAGATCCATTGCTTAATGGGTCTGTGGGGGAGGGGCTTTGTTATTAAAGGGTTCTCTTCGCCTTCTCCGCCCACTCCCCTCCTCTTCCCCTCCCTCCTTCCTTACTGGCCACCTTGAGGTGAACCACATTCCTCCACCACACAGTTCTGCTGTGGTGCTCTGACTCACCACAGGCTAAAATTAACCTGGCCAAGTGAGCATGAACCAAAACCTCTGAAACCATAACCCCCATCCCCGTCGTCCCCTTTCATGTTATCTTTTGCCAGTGTTCCGCCACAGCAATGGAAAACAAACAGACCTCTCCTCTGATCTTCCCTCTGGAGCTCTCAAAGGAACAGAATCCCAAATCTTCTCATGTCTTCAACATTTAGCATCTTGACCACCACACTGTGCCTTCTTTTCCCAGACACACTCTCCCATTCCCCATTCTGTTTCAGAAATTTTTAGGAGGACTTCTACTTGTCAAGGTCAAAATACGTTCTTTTTTATGCTCCCCACATTTCCCCCCAATGATCCATGAAGATAGGGTATATAGGCTGAGATAGAAGGAAACAGAGTCACCCCTTCTGTGCCAGACAGAGTGGAAGGACGAGTTGATGCTAGGCCATACAGGCCATAAAATCTCCCATGGCAAGTCTCATACGGCCCTGAAGCTTGGGTTCTCCTATGAAGAGCTCAGGCTAGGGGTAGGAAGGATTTAAACTCTTACATTTTTGTTGTTATTGTTGTTGTTGTTGTTGTTTTGGAAAGGCCAGGAATGTTATAGATTCACTTTATAAACTAGGGGATAGTTTTGGCTTCCTAGTTCCGTGACTTCCTTGATTGCAGTCTTGGGAAATTATCTTATCAGTCTTTTCAGCACACACTAACTTTAGGATGGTTTTATTCCCCTCTCTTCACATGTCTCCATTATTGCCTTACCTCACTATCTGCTCATGTTCTAACCTCATATGACCAATGACTAGTTCATTAATTATTAGGCTTTCTTTATTTCTAATGAAAATACTTAATGCCACCAGCTTCCTGGCTGCAGCATCCCATTTTGATGTTTGAGTCTATCCATGGGCTGGGGATAAGGGACCGTCAGTAAGGCACAGTGAGCTTACCTGCTATATGTGAAGCTCTGGGTTCAACCCCCAGCTCTATATAAGCCAGCTGTGGTCATGCACATCTGTTAGTATCAACACTTGAAAAGTAGAAGCAGAAGGATCAGAACTTCAAGGTCATCTTCACCTATATAGCAAGTTCAAGACCAGCTTGGGCCACATGAGACTCTGCCTCAAAAAAGTCTATTTATTAATATTTACTTCTAAATGTTGTCTTATTTCTATTGTAATTTCTTTAAACCACAAGTTGTGGAGGACTGTTTCTTTGTCTAACTACCAAGTAAAGGGTGGGACGATTTCACATCAGTGTAGCTATTGATTCTACACCTAGCTGGATTATGAACCAATATGTAGCCTAATCATATGGATCTTTTGGAAATTGTTGAGGCCTGTTTCATGGTCAATTTTCACAACTGTTCGATGGGGCTGTGTTTGCAAAGAATGTGTGTTGTGTCATTAGGTGGAACGTCCTCTCTGTATTATTCAAATGTTATATATCTTTGTTAATGATCTCCTATATGACCCAGTTAAGACATAAAAATCAATTTTGATCATGAATTAGCTGATTTATTCTTAAGATCCTGTCCATTTTTACTTCCTATTCTATTTGTTTGAGAGCACATCTTACTCTAGGACAGCATAGAACTCAGTAAATATCTCAGGCTAGCTTCAACCCCATGGCAGTCCTCCTGCCTCGGCATGCTGAGTGCTGAGGTTGTTAGCCGCCACTGTGCCCAGCTTTAATTCCTGTTCTAAGGCCACTTTTTTGTTTTTTACAGCTACTTTCAGTTAAGAATTGTTACATCTTTTTTATTGTTTCCTAAAGACTTCAGTGTTAAGACAATGGCCACATGGTTGACTTGGGAGATGTCAGGTCCGAGGACTCTAGCTTCACCCACAGCTCAATCCATTGATGCAGTCATAACTGAATGTGTTATCAGTGGGTGTAGCATGCCTGGATTTTTAAGGATGTAGCCCCAGAGCTTTCCTTTCATAATGAGGTGAGCAGCTTTGCCCCACCACATCCCTGCCACAGTGCTTAGCTTCACTACAACCCAAAGCAGTGGAACCAAGTGACCAGGTACCAAAACTTCTGGAGTAAGACAAACCTGTCATCCTTTGGACTGTATCTTTAAGGTATGCAAATCAAAACAATACTGGCCTATCCCAGGATACTGACACCATCAAATGCTAACAGGGTAGTGGAGCTACAGGAATTCTCATCCACTCTTGGTAGGAATGAATACTGTTCAGCAGCTTTGTAAGACAATTTAGTCTTTTCCAATAAAAGGTGATATATTCTTAACCATGTGATCCATTATCATACTCCTTGGTATTTAGTCCAGTGAGGTACAATCTTATTTCCACTGAAAACACAGATGTTCATAGCAACCTAAACTCTTAAATAAAACCAAGATGCCTTTCAACAGGAGGAAAAACAGATAAACTAGCATATCAGATAGTGACTAGGTCATAAAAAGATGTAGAGGAAATTTAAATGTAGATTATTAAGTAGAAGACAGTCTGAAAAGCCTACATAGTAAATGACTCCAACAGCAGCCCATGATGGACCCAATGTATGAAGATAGTCTCATAAGACTATAGTAGATCTGAAAGTTCCTGTTCCTTAGTGACTCTCAGCCAGTATAATCTCATAGAGAAGTACATTGTGTACTTGTGGTGATGTTGGAATGGCAAACCTGTTGCTACAAGTCATATAGACAGCTGTGTACAATCCTGATACTGATAATAACTATGTCACTGGTCTATGTAATCACCATATCTACATTTTGTTATTAGAGCATTACTTCTATTTAAAGTGTTCTTCTGTCCAGTGGCATTCTGTGTTACTCTACCAGCCGTTTCCTCTCGGTCTTGTTCACCACATCTCTCAATAGCATTAAGGAAATCACACTGCACGATTGACCTCCCCCATCTAGGTCTGTGCAAGAATATCCCATGATATTTGCACAGAGGCAATGCCCATCACAGCGTTTCTCAGAATGTATTGGTTGTTAAGCAATATACAACTCCATTTAATGATTTGGAAGAAGCAAAAACTATAGGGACTGTAAAGAGGCCAGCAGTTTCCAGGAGCCCAGGGGAAGGAGGCAGGTATGTGCAGATAGTAAAGGATTTGGGCAGGACAGCAAAACAGCTAAGCATGAGCAACAGCAGAGGAAATACGCCATTATATATCTGTCAAAAAAATGTGTAGGGTGTGCTTTGATATAAGCTGTGCACTTCAGTTGACAATGACATGTCAGTGTAGGTTCATGGATCCCAATGGAGAAACTTGTGGCAGGGGTGTTGGTAGTGGGGTAGGCTCTACATGGTGGAGGTATGGAGAAGTTGGGAATGCTCTGTGCTTGTGGTTCAACTTTTCCATAACACTAATACTGCTCTTAAAAAAAAAAGGTCTGTTTTGTAAGAAGATAAAAAGAAGACATTGATAGGCTCCACAGAACTGCAACCAACTCAGAAATCCCTATGGAAGGCAGAGGGTCTATGTGGCTTTGTTGGGGATATCCCATGCTCATATCTACAGAGGTGTTGGGCTAAAACTCAAACCCTGTATCCAAAGCAAAAACAAACCTTTCAGATCAAAGTTCAAGTCTTTGAAGAGAAATGATGAGACCCTGGACCCTGGAACAGAAATATTTAGTTGAGTAAGTGGAAATTTTGGCCGGTAGATGTCTTGAATCATCATGTGGAAGGAAGTTTCTCTTCTATGCAAAAAACATAAGCATTCTCTCCATATCTGGAAAGATTAAGAAACCTCACCCGAGTCATATACCTCCAAAATGATGTTTGACTCCCTCAAGGTCTTCCTTCACTATGACTTGTGTCCTCGTGCCAAGCCAGGGTTAGGATCCAGTCTGAGCATCAATCCAAGTTCATGGTCTAGAAAGCAGCAGCTTACATCCCAAAGGAAGAGCACCCCAGGCTGGAGAGCACTGCAAGGAGCACCCCAGACTGGAGAGCACTGCAAGGAGCACTTTAAGAACCATGAGGCAAACAGAGTAGAGATCATGAGAAGTTAGGCTTAGCACGGTAGGCTAAAAATAAGGTTGAATGTCTCCTACATTTATTGCTGGGAGATCTTCCCAGAAACTCAGGGTCAGAGGTGGTAAGGACTTTGGAGCTAGGGCGCTACTGAGGGCATCCTCCAGCTCACAGGTAATGAAGGCCTGCAGTCTGAGGAGTGGAGATGCTGGAGTATGCTTGATGTAATATTGAGGAAGGAGGGAATTCAAGAGTGGATATGATCTATGAAAGTCTAGAGCTCATTTTGTTTCTTCTGAGAGTGAAAGTTTTCAGAAAGAAATGGCTCCTTCCACTGACTCTTCTGCAAGGTTTATTAACTGATGAGAAGTCAGTGGCTATGGGGAGGTTACAGTGTTGCCTAAGTACAATTTATTTGGGCTATCTTTAGTCCACTAATTCCTTACCCACTTCTGTGTTGGACATAACACCCTGGGACTAGCAGATTAGAACTCTTTGAAATGTATTAAGTCAACAACCCTAGTTTCTACCAACCAGAGAGCTGAGAAAGCCATCAGATAGCATCTGAAGCCTAAGCAGAGGTGTCTGTGGTTTGCTTTAACCAAACTGCTTGGTATTTCCACCAATGTACGTGAGGCATGCCTTGACTTACAGCTTTCTTTGTTCTGTTACTATAAAAGAAGAAGTCATCAAACCGTTACTGCATTGGAGCAGGGAACTTGGAGACCTCCTTCCTTGGTCATGGTCACTCATATTTGGCTCCAGAATAAACTCGAAGGGTCTTAATATACCCTTCGAGGTGAAAGTTGTGGTTTTGCATTGGCATGTCAGAGTGACCAGATTCCACCTGTTATAGAACACCTATGTGGTGGTTTGAATAGAAATAGCCCCCAAAGGGAGTGGCACTATTAGGAGGTGTGACTTTGTTGGAGTAGGTGTGTCACTGTTTTCGAGGGTTGTGGGGGAGACTCAAGCCAGGCCCAGTAGCTATGCCCAGTGTGACACACAGTGTCTTCCTGCTGCCTGTGGATCCAGATGTCGAATGCTCAACCCTGTCTCCAGCACCATGTCTGCCTGCATGCCATTATGTTCCCCACCCCCACCCCCTGTGACAATAATGGACTAAACCTCTGAACTGTTCGCCAGCCCCACTGAAATGCTTTCTTTATGGGAATTGCTATGGTCATGGTGTCTCTTCACAGCAATAAAACCTTAAGCAAGACACTTTGCTTTAAACAAAATAGCTGCCATCTTCAGCTGCATCTGTGTTCAAGCTTTAAATCACTATCAGGCCTGTGGACTGTTGGCATTTTCTCATAGAAGGAGGTGGTTGGAAGGTTATTGGACCCTCAGCTGAGTATCCAGCCACTACTTATAGCCATTTGTGCACAGTCTGCCCTAACTTACTTATAGCACTGTAGTCTTGAGGATGTGATAAAATATATAGGCTGGGAAGAAAAGGAAAAGGGGGCTCTATGCAGTTGGAAGGGAGCTATAGTCCATGCTGGGTGGAAACGTCTTAGTGCAGCTTCCTAGGTCATCCATGCTGTTTAAGTAAGACAAGTCAGCTCATTGGGTTCCCCAGGGTTAACTCTGGTTTGTCACTGGCATGTTGTAAGCAGGAGGTAGAAGTTGTGTAAGTCTCCCCAGGGAGATAACGCATAACGCCACCCACTATGAATCAATGACCAGTGATCTTGGGAACCTGGGATCCAAAACGGGGATAATGGGAATCCCAGTAAGGCTGATGCTAGGACAACCATTTAATCAGCAGCAGTGAGGCAGACATGATTATAATAATAGGCAATGGGGCGGGAGTAGCAATCAGGCTGCCTGACACAGAGATCTCAGTGACTGCCAACTGGCCATGCTGCTCTGAGGGGGCAGCCCACCAGAGAGCTCACTGAACCTGGTGTCAGCTGACACGGGGGAAAAGAAGGGCCCCATATCTGACTTCCAATGCTGCATCATCTCACAGATCTGGGGCCCATGTTTGAAGAACAGGCCAGATTCCCCAGGATGAGGGACCCTGTAAAGCCATCCCAAGTAGACATGATCAACCACTTTCCCAAAAGTGGCTCCTTCCCAAAAGGTTCTGCAGCAGGTTACTATGGTGATTTTGAAGGAGAACACACAGACTTTCCAAGGAATGCTGGATGTGGTATCTAAACTGGCAGTGATACTGAGGTAACTGAAGTGTCACTGTGGTGGAGGAGGCCCAGGGTATTGAAGGAGTGGGTGTTTTCATGCCGTGCCATTCCCATGGTCACCCCTGCAAATGGAGATACACTAGTACTGCTGTCCCAGAAGTGGGAGTCCACATGACATGGATGTTCATGAGACAAGACCATGTTGTAGTTTGAATGTTTCCTCAGGCTCATGGGTTCACAAACATAGCTTGAAGCACCAGGATTTGAAAGACATGAAACCTTTAGGGGTTGGAGCTTTGCTGGAGGAAGTATGTCACTCTGGGGGTGGGCCTTGATGTTTAGAAGAATCTACTTCTCTTCTGATCCTCTGTCTGCTCCCTGTTCCACAAAGATGTGGATCTTGCTTCAGGTATTTAGACATAGCAACAAGAAAAGCATCGAATACAGGCCATAGAGTCGCCTTGGCCAGTAACACACATTTGCTTTTTGGTTTAGAACAATACTAGTCCCTAACCAAACAGGAAAAAAATACTTGGGCATTATTTCAGTTATCTGTGCCTAGCCACCATATCTAGATTCTAAGTCCTCCATGGAAATGGGCTATGTTTTTCCTGAGCCCTTCCCAGCAGCTCCAGGTCCCAGGAGGCTCAATCTTCTGCTCTGAACCTGAGATGGAAGTCCCACACATGTTGTGTAACAGTTTACACTCCATCCTATAGAGAAACTCATCAAGACAGGAAGTAAACAACCGAAAAGTCTTCAGGAAGTCCCTAAAACTGACCAGATTTCCTAGGACCCTCCATCCCCAAGAATAAACAATAAAAATCTCTGAGAGCCGGGCAGTGGTGGCGCACGCCTTTAATCCCAGCACTCGGGAGGCAGAGGCAGGTGGATTTCTGAGTTCCAGGCCAGCCTGGTCTACAAAGTGAGTTCCAGGACAGCCAGAGCTATACAGAGAAACCCTGTCTCAAAGAAAAAAAATCTCTGAGAGTCACTTTCAGAGGAGCCAACCTACAAAGGAGACTCTGAGACAAGCGGAGACACTGAGTAGAAGCAGAGACCAGCTGAGCCACCTAGAAGAAACAAAGATAAGCTCTATGGCTTAGAAGAGGCTCAGACCAACTGAGGTGCTTAGAAAGGACAATCTCCAACCTGTTGAGCTACCTGCAGGCTGTGCAGTGTTCTGGAGGTTTCTAGCTTTTGTGAACTGTCATTCATGCTGGGGTAGGCTTTGGTGATACAACTGTCCTTGAGTCATTTCTGCTCCAGTAAGCAACCACAATAAAACTCATTTGTTTACTAATGTTGGACTTCGGCCCAGTGGTGGTTTGAATAGGAATGTTTTCCCCAGTCCCTTCACATAGGCTCATAGATTTGAATGTTTGGTCATTAGGAAGTGTCAATACTTAAGAGAGATTAGAAGGTGTGGCCTTGTTGGAGGAACTATCCTATGAGTGGGCTTTGGGGTTTCAAAAAGCTAAGCCAGGCCCAGTCAGTCTCTCTCTCTCTCTCTCTCTCTCTCTCTCTCTCTCTCTCTCTCTCTCTCTCTCTCTCTTCTTGCTGTCTGCAGTCCCCATCTGGATATAGAACTCTCAGCTTCTCCAGCACTACGTCTCCCTGTGTGCCACCATAGTCCCTGCCATGACTACAATGAGCTAAACCTCTGAAATTTTAGGTCAGCCCTGAGGAAATGCTTTCCTCCATAAGAGTTATTGTGGTCATGTGACTCTTCACAGCATTAGCACTCTGACTAGGGCGGGTGCTATCCATACTTTGGTCTGTTATCAGTTCTCTATCTGGGGTGAATAGATATTTGGTTTTTCATATCTCCCCAGGAATAGGGTCACACAGCACTGCAGCATTGTGCGGAATGAGACATGCTTGACTAGAAGCAGGAGCTGGAGGCCCTAATCTGTTTATCCTCCAGCCAGCCATATAAACTTGGGAAGTCCCCTCATCTCATCGAGGCTACTTAGTGTAAGGTCAGCAGGTAACTCAGCTGCTCATCAAGACACCAGTGTTGCCTCTGCCTCCTTTTTCTCCTGGCCTGAATGTGTCACATGCATATGTATGGATGCTCTTGGGGGAAATCTTTCCCAGGAGAGATATAAACAACACCTAAGCCCTCTTTATAAGGACTCAATGACAACTCGAAGTTCAGTCCCACCAAAGATCACCCTGTAGAAATAATGAATGTATTAGCCTTACTTCTAAAGTCTGAGTGAGGAGTTACAGACTGTAGCCCGAGGGACCCTCAAGCACAAGTACGGGAAGGTTTGCACACAGCATGAATGAGGACTCCCTCATTCGTGGCCACATAGACAGAACCTCCTTCTGTTTGCCTCCCCCAGCCTATCTACACTAGCACCGCCCGAGATCCCCACGGCCAAGTGCAATCAAGGAAGTATTGCATGGAAATAACTGGAAGCAGTGACTGGAATCTCAGGTCCAGATCTAATGTCTCTCTCCCTCCTGTGAAAGGTATGTCAACAGCCACCAAGCCCAGCTCTGATGCCTTCTGTAAGGACAGGATCTCTTATTGGCCAGGAACTCACTAAGTAGTCTGGTGTTCATAAAACCCTAAGGATCCACCCACCACTGACCTGATGCTGGGGTTATAAGGGTGCACCACTATACCCATCTTTTGTATGTGGCTTACAGGGGTCAACCTCAGGTCCTTGTGTTTATGAGCCAAGCACTTTTACCGGCCGAGCCTCCTTGCAGCCCTCACCAGGTCTCTTTTCACAGTCTGGACACAGACTTAAGACCAGGCACTTATCCAGGGTGTCCACATTTCTCAGTAGAAGATTGGGATTGTTGAGCTGTGGATGCCCCCACTGGCTCAGGTATTGGAGAATGGTCTTTGAGAACGTGGCTGAACCTAGAGGGCTCTAGCTTCATTAACAGCTTCTATCTTTTTATAAACATGTCTTTATTTTGCTTTATATGTAAGTGTTTGTCTGCATGTATGTCTGTGCACCACATTCACACAGTGACCACAGAGGTCAGAAGAGGGTATTAGATCTCCTAGAAGTAGCGTTACAGATGGTTGTGAGTTACCATGTGGGTGCTGGGGAACAACCTTGGGTTTGTTTGTGCTTTTAACTGAAAGAGCAGCCAGTGCTTTTAACTGGCTTGAGGTATTCATGATATTGGGAGGCAGCAAACTGTGAGACGGTGGGGTAGACAGGGAAGAGGCCTATAGAGCATGTCAGGAAAAGATGTACCTTATCTGCTTCATTCTTTCTCTGCTTCCTGGCTTCCAGGAGGCAATCAGCTCCACTCTATTGATTTTGTCTCTGTCCCTTTCCTTCCCTCCCCCTCCCTCCCCTTCTCTCCCCTTCCCTCTCCTTCCTTTCCTTCTTTCTTCTCTTTCCCTTTCTACTCCCTCTTTGTTTAGTGGGTGTTGGGGATCAAACTCAGGGCTACACACATGCTAGGCACGTGTTCCCCTATTAAACGACCCAGCCCCAATTTCCCAGAGACTTTAGCATATTACCTTTGTTTCTTCTGCCTTCAACCACCTCTTGTGTAGATGCCTCCAGTGACGCACACACACACACACACACACACACACACACACACACATGCACACACGTGCACACAGGCAGGCACACACACACACACACACACACACACACACACACACACACACACACTGGCCTTGCTATGATGCTGTTTGGCAGGCTGGAGGGGAGCTAGGAGGGTCACATGAAACCTACACGGCCCAATGAACACCAAGTGAGGGCCCTCACAGCTCAGCTCGGATCCAGTGTCAACAGAGACGGGCCTGAGCATGGTCAGCGCAGGAGTGCAGCCTGACAGATGTCTGCTGCCCGGGGAGACTCATATATTAGCCACCGTCTCCTCAGACTTAGGCAGCCCTCTCACCGTTTCCTCATATTAATAATGAAAACAGAAAAGCCCTCAATGAATGTGCAGTGAAATGAATCTGCAATTAATTTTAAATAAGCTTCGAATCCCACTGTGGTGCCCTCCCTCGGTATTTTTTATGGGACATGGTTTCAGTAGATATGCACACCATAAAGATCCTGAAACTCACGATAGACAAAAATCCTCTTAGGCATGCTAAAGGGTAATTTGGTTTTTCTCAAAGCTACGCTTTTTTAAAAAAAAAAAAATTACAGGATAGAAATAAGCCAGCTTTTAAGGAAATATTAACTGCTAACCTATAAACTGTTCCAAAAAGCAATCTCCCTACTCAAAAATCTAGCATATGGTTTTCGGAGCTTACCCTCCTTTTGTATTTTCATTTTTTTATATGTCTCTTTTAAGCCAAGAACTCTAATTTCTTATCAAAGGGGGCTTAGGGCGGCTTTCTCTCATGGGTCTGATACTGACAAAACCCTCAGGTCTCAGGATGTGTGTGTGTGTGTGGTGTAGTTGCATGTGGGTGATTGTGTGTGGTTTTGTGTGTATGTGTATGATTGTGTGGTTGCATGTGTATGTGTGACTGTGTGGTTTTGTGTGTGTGTGTGTGTGTGTGTCTGTCTGTCTGTCTGTCTGTCTGTCCTGGTTCTAGTTCTAGCTGACAGCAGTTCTCCAGCCAGCCTGAGAGCTCCCATGCTCTCAAGAGGAGGAGCTGCTGTTCAAATCCACAGCAGACCTTTCTCTCTCCCACCTCTGGGACACTTTCCAGTCCTGACTATGGTTTCCAGCCCTGCCTCCCTCTGTCTACCTCCCGCCCCGTTCCTCCCGCTCTGATCCCAGGCCAGAAATTGGCTCCAATAATAACAAAGAGGCCCAGAAGATGAAAAGCTGAAATCCTTTCCTTTCCAGCCGAAACCAGGTGTGATGCTGGCGGGGAGAGGTTCCAAGCCTGGCGGAGCCAGATGAAGGCATGTGAAAGCCATAACCCAAAAATGAGCCCCACGTGGGGCCAGGTGCCCGTGCCTTTCACTTATTTTGCTATAAATGAGTTTCCTGGGGCAAAATAATTTCTTCCTTCAAAGAAAACTATAGTCAGATGCCAAAGAAGAGAAGGGGAGGGGTTGGGAAGAGGAGGGGGAGAATGGTTCCAGTGGAGGAACCCAGTGGTCCAGCTTCCAAGGCTTCACAGAGCTCAGACAGGCCCATTTAGGGATGCTCTGGCTTACAAGCTGGTGCTCTGGTATCTGCGATGGTGGGAGAAGTCAAGATGCTTCTTAAAGCCTGTTGGCTGGTGGCCAGTTTCTCAGTAGGGACACAAGGATGGCGTGCCAGCTTGTTGAGGAACAACATAAGGTCCAGAAGGCTAAACTTTCTAAGTCCCTGGGGACTGGCATGCTTCCAGGAGATGTAGCTTGTCAGGTAAGGCCTGAAGTTGGGGTGCAAACCTCATGCAGGATTACAAGGCTGCCCCCCACCGGCTTCTTCGCCTTTGGAAGATACAGAGTCTTGGCAAGTAGCCTGGACACCCTGACCCTACTTTACCATCACAGGGTCAGAATGGGAGTTTCTTGTGCCCCACCACTGAGAGAAAACCATTGAGAGTGAACTTTAAGGTTGAGGCAGAGCTGGTGGGCAGGATGCCAGACTAGAAATGTATACTGTTGTAGCCAAAAAATGGGAATAGCTCAGTCAGGTAGGCAAAGGTCTCCCTGCAGACTTTCCTGCTTTTCCAGACTGGAGCCGCCATCTTGGACCTGCAGCCTCGGCCATCAGGACCACTCCTTGGGTGTGGGATCAGCTCTGAGGCCTTGCAGCAGCGAGGGTCCAGTCTAACAGGGAGATGGAGAATTGGAACACAGGAAAGGAAGCAACCCCAAAGAGGATAACTTGGGAGCAGGTGTGGATCCCCAGTTCCACCTTCATTACTTGTAGTCTTCCTCACTTGCCCCTTACGGGCTGGCGAGCTAGAGAGTTTGCCCACCTTCCCACAGCTCTACTGTGCTCCCTGCCCTCTCCCAACAGGTGCATCCCTCAGAAGGCCCTAGAGAGTCGACAGCAGTCCCCAGCGAGTCCCGTCAGGAATGAGATTGTATTTTTCTGTAATGCCTTCTGTGAAAGATCCCAAAGGGCCCCTCAGGAGTAAGTGTCATGAGGCTGGGGTACAGCCATGTTGGTCTGCCAAGTATTGGTTGTCACAGGGACAATACAGACCCGGAGTCAGAAGTCCCTGCACAGCCTCCCAGTCTCATCATAGCACCCATTCTCCAGGGCTCTGAGAGGCCCATCCTCCCGGCTAGATGAGATGGAGCTTTTGCACGCCCAACTTTCCAGTGTCTGTCCATGGACCCAGCTCTTCCCTATATATCTTGTTCTGCCTAAGAAACCTAGCATAGAATCTTTTTCAGGTAACTGATACTCCGCTGAGTCAGAAGCCAAAGAAAGGAAGTCTAACTTCTTAGCTTATGAACAAGGTCCAAGACTGAAGAAGAGAAGGAGTCTGAGGAAGGGCAGAGGAGAAAGGCTCTGGGGAGAAACCTACTGGTCCAGCTTCCAGAACTCCACAGAGCTCAGGCGTGCCCATTAGTAACCCTCTGCCTTACAAACTGGTGCTCCGCCATCGGCAATGATGAGAGGCCTAGAAGCTTCACCCAGCCTGTGGGCTAGTGGCATGTTTCTTGGCAGGAAGAGGAGGATGGTGGTAAGTCCTTTGTAAGTTGAAAATAGCTTTTAATATACTAATCAGCTAGGTATCATAGCTCAGCCTAGACTATGTTTAATGTGTTTGGAGCACACCCATTAGCCTACTGTTGGGCAATGTTATCTAACACAGCCTGTTTTAAAGGATCAAATGTCTCATACAATGTATCAAGTATTTGCATCCAAAAAACTGCTGGCACCACTGTGGACTGTGAGCTGAGTTTCCCTCATTACTGAGAACTATAGGTCTCGGAGTGGTCTAGCATCAAGTACTGTGGTAAAGCCTGCTACTATGCATGCCCGTGTAATCCCGGCACTGGAGACAGACGGATCCCTGGGACTGGCCAACCAGAGAACCCAGTCTGCTTTCAGACCAGCAGAGACCCTGTCTCCAAAAGCAAGGGTGGATGACACCTGAGGAATGATACCAAATGTTGTCCTCTGGTTTTGACATGAGCACATGTGCAAGTACACACACATGAACCTGCATACACACATACAAAATACCATAGTAAATAACCAAAATGCAAATTTTGAAGTCTATTTTCTGTCGAATGCATATTACTTTTGCACTGTTAGGAGCTGAGTCATTGCACCCTGATGACCATCTCTATCCAATAAAGGAGTAGCCAACAATGTCAACATTGCAGCGAGTGAGAGATGAGGGTAGGGGAGCACTGTGGGTTTCTCAGTATGAAAGCATTCGGGACCTCGATGTGAGCAATTTCTATAGAAGGCTGGGGATCTACATGGTTAAGCAGGAGCTAGTCACTGGAGGAAATGCTTTTGAGAGGTTCTGGTAGAGGAATAGAGAAAAGATGTTACATCTAGAGGGAAGAAGGCTCTGAAGAGGGGTATAATACAGGAGACTTGAGAACACTTTGCCTGCCTAAGGCTTGCTTTAGAAGAAAAGCAGGCTAATAATGCAAGATAAATGGGAAGACTGCAGGAAAGAAGTCCTCAGAGGCAAGGGAAGAGAATCCAGGGTGGGTGAATGAGTGAGCCTTCAGAAGTAGCTGTATTAGTCAGAGTTCTCTGGAGGAACAGAACCAGTGTGTGTGCGTGTGCGTGTGCGTGTGTGAGTGTGTGTGTGTGCGTGTGTGTGTGTGCGCGTGTGAGTGTGTGTGTGCGTGTGTGTGCGCGCGTGTGTGTGCGTGTGTGTGTGCGTGTGTGAGTGTGTGTGTGTGTGCGTGTGTGTGC
>NC_034599.1:55773080-55834279 GCF_900095145.1 Mus pahari | reverse complement strand
TGTGTGTGTGTGTGTGTGTGTGTGTGTGTGTGTGTGTAGAATATATTAACTCAGCTTATATTAACACAGTAACAGGTGAGATCCATGCCACAAGAGGGAACGCATGCCTGATACTGAGGGCCAGGAACCACAGGCTGTATGGTCCAGAGACTTAGAATAGAACCAGAAAGGAATAGGAAGAGGAGAAAGAGGGAGAGGAGGAGGAGGGGAAAGAGGAGGAGGAGAGGAAGAGGAAGGAGATAAGAGGAAGACAGGTGTTCTAGTGGGACTCCTAACAGTGGAGCAGGGGCTGGCTCTGACTGCTTTGCCTGCTTTGGGACCCTTTTCCTCTCACTGGGCTGCCTCATCCAGCCATGATATGAGTGTATGTGCCTAGTCTTACTGTAACTGGTTATGACATATTTGGCTGACATCCCTAAGAGGCCTGCCTGCCCTTTCTGAAGGGAAACAGAGGAGGAGTGGATCTGGGAGAGAGGGAAGGTAGAGGTGGACCGACTTGGGGGGAGAGGAGGAAGTGGAAACTGCAGTTGGGATGTAATATATGGAGAAAAATAAAACAAAACCAAAAACTAAACAAGCAAAACCAACCAGTAACATGTTGTCTCACACCCAAGGGGCCAAGAACCTGGGAGTTGTTCAGTCTCTCAGGATTGGTACCCCAGTCATTCCAATCTGGCACTGAACCTGGAAGTTTCTTGGAGCCTTCCTCCTCAGTCATGATGGAAGACTGGAAACACTAGTTCTGATGTCAGTGAAGGATGTAGCAGATGAAGCAGCAGCAGCAACAGCAGCAGCAGCAATCAACTGGCAGCAGGAGGCAAGGCCGAGTGGGCAAGAGGGACAGTCAAACAAGAACTAAATACTCCTCATGGGTCCCCTTTTCTCTGGGCCACCACACTCGAGGATGGGGGGGGTTCCCACATCAATCAAGGCATCGAGCAATTCTTCAGGTGAGACTCCCTGCTCAAGTGAATCTAATCTGTGGCAAGTTGACCTTAAAACCAAACATCACAGTCACAAAGAAACTCCCTTTGTGGCAACTGCTTGTCATTCCAGAGACCGGGAGCCAACCACATGGCCCTGAGGGCTTGCATGTGGGAAGTGGATGAGAAAGGTTGAGGAAACAAAAGGGAGCCAACTTTTGGAGATGCTGATGCTAAAACAAGGGATTTCAAGCTCCTCCTGAGATGCAGCTTGATGAGGATGCTAGAGCACTCGGCCAGGTGTGATGGTGGGGTGGAATCAGGACAGGGAGGAGTTAAAGGTTGTGGGAAGGGCAGATGATAGAACGGGTGTGGCTGGCTTTGAGTCTGGATGAATCTGGCTTAGAAGCCGATTGCTAAGAGTCTTGGGGAAGCATTCCATTTTTGTTAGCCTTTCTTGTAAAATAAAGGGAGTGGGCATTCCTATTAGATTGGGTACCATAGAGATGACAAGATATTACATAATTAGCTTAGTAATGAATAAGTAAGTACTTAATGAATAGTAGCTAGGAAGTCAGGACTTCTGAAAAGGGGGCTTTTTTGGAATGAGATCGGGGAGGGTGACTCAATGTTTGCCCCTGGGGCCATCATGGAAGCTTGTGTTGGGTTTTTCCTATGACTTTGCATTTGTATTTGTTGAAAGGTTGGGATATAGCGCAGTCTATAAAGTGCTTGCCATGAAAACATGTGGACCAGCGTTTGATCCCCATCCACTACCTATAGTGTTATGCACACATGGGCAGTAAAAACAGAGGATATGTAGGATTGGGGGCCAGCCAGCTGAGGCTAATCAGTGAGCCCCACATCTCAGTAACAGATCCTTTCTCCAAAAGCAACATGGATGGTTGTTATGAGTAACAATACCAAGGACTGACCTGTGGCCTGCACACATGTGCACCCATAGGTTCACATGCATACATACAAAACATCAGAAGAGTTTATTGATGAATGTGGTAACAGACCCCAGAGTAGATAAATAGGTAAGTAAATGATACAGAGGTAAATGGGGATACGAATAAATAGAATACAGATATGTAGATAAACAGAAACCGCCATAAAAATTTAGTCTTAATTTAGAACATTATAATCTAGAACTTTCTTTACGAGACTTTACTGTGAATAGGAAAGCCATACGTTCAAGTTCTTTCCTGTTTGGGAGAAAAAAAAAAACAGCGAGGCGAGTCCGGTGATCACACAGCCCCTCGCCAGGCCAAGCCAAATGAGCCACAGACTAACAGCTCTTGTAGACTTGTTATCTCCTAACAGGGCCCACCAGGGTTTTCAGCAACATGCCTGCATAGCTGGCCTGTCTGAAACAAACTTTCTCTCTGGCAGCCAGACAATTCCGTTGGCCCTAATTACACAAAATCTACTTCTGGATCAGATTCCTCCTTCCCAGCCCCAGATATGGCAGGATACACCCCATGTGTGCCCACTGCCGTTGCACGTCCTCACCAGGCAGGCTGCTCAGCCCCACCAAGGTCAAGGCTGACAACAGGCAGGAAGAGCGGCTCTCCCGTTGGCCCCGCACGGGTTCTCACCAATGTCTCGTCATCCACCTAATTTATTAGTGTCTGAAAACCAAAGCTTTGAAATCCATCTAATTTAACTTCTTCTTCCCGCCTGCCTGGCAACTCTCCTGAAGTTTAAATAAGCCAAAAAAATTGAAGTGTGTGGGGGCGGAGGCTGGGCAATCAAGGAAGAAAGGCCAAGGAGGGGGAAAACAGGCTGCCTGACATTTTCTGTCAGGGGATTCATTTGTTAGGCTACTCCAGCTCCCTCCTTGGCGTTCTAGGTGATTGTGGGTTAAATATTCAGCCTCTTCAGCCAGGGTTGGCCATGCATGCTTTCTTCCTTTTTTGCAGACCAGGAATTCTGAAGGGTTAGTAGCAGCCAGGCTCAGAAGCCAGACTGCACGTCAGCCGGCAAGAGGCAAAGTCCTAGCACAGAGCCTCCCAACCTCCAGTGGCTGCAGGAGACTTAAATCCCCCCCCCCCAGGGGAATTTAACATTTTGAACCCAAAGCTGAGATATTAATAAAGTTCATATGCAGAATGGCAATCTAAACGATTCAACACTTTCAGACTTGATTTGGAAACGGTAAGGTTTGGGGGTGGGCTTTTTGTTTTGTTTCATTTCTCTTGCTGACTGTCTCTGTCAGTACATCATAAGGAAAATGGGATAGGGTTGAAGATGAGCTCAGACTAGCTGGAGTCCTTTCAAAACCAGAGATAAATCCAGAATATTTTTCCATTTTTGTTTGTGGGTGATAGGGTAACAGAGTGGAAATGAATGGGTTTGGGATCCTAGCCTGACCATCGACTGGCAACAGGCAACAGAGTCTTGTGCTGTGCGGGCTTGTCGAAGCTGCCTTAATGCCCTGTAGCCCAGTGTTCTTTCTAGAAACTGGGTCAGAGACAGAGATGGCCCCTTCTTTAAGAGAAGCAGAGGAGATAAATGCCTTTCAGGCCTCCTGACCCAGGAAAGTCAGTCGGTCTGAGTTAGGTCTGCCCCTCTTGAGCCTGAGCAGAGGTGTCAGAGCGGTCTCCTTGAAGATACATCCACTGTCAAAGCAGACCTCTGCCAAGCTTCCAGCCCCGCAGAAGCTCAGCATGCAGCCAGCATCCCTTCCATACTCAGAAGAGAAAAACCTCTCTGTTCTCAGGACTGGTTACAGCAGCTGCAAGCACAGCCCCTCAGGTTACCAGAGAGAGACCCTGGTATGTAAGACTCTCGGCCAGATAAATAACAATCAACGGAAAGCTGATATGTTAAGGGTTTTAACTACAGGGCTTGTATTTTGATGTGGTGAATCAATCTACAACAGTGTCTATGTTAGATTATTGATACTGTGGCGGAACACCCTGACCAAAGCAACCTGGAGAGGAACTGGTTTGTTTGATTTACACGTACGTCCACATCACTGTTCTTCATAGAAGGAAACAGAGATAGGAACTCAAACAGGGCAGAAACCTGGAGGCAGGAGCTGCTGCATAGACCATGGAGGGGTGCTGCTTACTGGCTTGTTCCTCGAGGTGTCCTCAGCCTGCTTTCTTATAGACCCTGGGACCACCAACCCACAATAGGCTGGACCCTCCCTCATCAGTCACTAATTAAGAAAATGCTGCATAGGTTTGCTTGCAGCTAGATCTCATAGAGGCATTTTCTCAGTCGAGGTTCCCTCCCTTCAGGAGACTGTAGGCAGTATCAAGTTGACATAGAACTAGCCAGCACAAGCATTAAATATCTCTCTCTCTCTCTCTCTCTCTCTCTCTCTCTCTCTCTCTCTCTCTCTCTCTCTCTCTCTCTCTCTCTCTCTCTTTTGGTCTGTGTGATTTCTGCTCAGTAAATCATAAATTTTCTTCCTGAAAAGACCTCTTATCCTTGGAAGAGGGAATGGAAGCAGCTGCCTCCAGCCCAGCCCTTTGCCAGGTTTCCTTAGGGCCACATGCACACATTGCTCAGACCTTGCTTGCTAGCAGCCTTCCAATAGTGGTTTCCTTTGACTGTGTTATAGATGCCATTGTATTCTTAAGAAATCCAGGCACTAGAGCAGTGGTTCTCAACCTGCGGGTTGCAACCCCTTTGGAGGGTGAACAACACTTTCACAGGGGTTGCCCAAGACCATTGGAAAACACAGATATTTACAATTCTTAGTGGTAGCAAAATTGCAGTGATGAAGTAGTAACAAAAATGATTTTATGGATGGGTGCTCACCACAACATGAGGAACTGTATTAAAGGGTCACAGCATTAGGAAGGTTGAGAGCCACTGTCCTAGAGGCAGGAGCTATTACTCAGTTGGTAGGCTGCTTGCCTGGTATTCATGAAGCCCCAATCTCATGCCCAGCACCACATAAAATGGGGCAAGGTGCACACGCCTGTGAACCCAGCTCTTGAGAGCAGAGGGAGGAAGATCAGGAGCCCAAAGCCAACCTTGATTACAACAGTGAATCTGAGGCCAGCTGAGATACCCGAGACTCTATCTTTAAAACAAAATAGCAAAATAGAGAAGAAAAGAAACATAAGTATCAGTTTTTTAAAATCTCCTTTCAAAATATTGTACATAACTGTCTCATGTGCTGAACCATGGGTTTTCTGTCCCTACGTGAACCTACCATTAGGCTCTCCTGTGCCTCCACTATGGCCCTGTCCTAAGGATTAAGTATTAGCTTTCCTTTGGCTTCCAGGGAACAACATGGCAGGAGTCAATAACTATTCAAAGGTTCAAACATGTAGCCAATTATATTTGCAAATATAATTGCATTGATTTTCCTCAACAGAAAAGAATCCCAGTCCTTTAAGTCCTGGATTATAATCTTTCAATATATTTATTTCCCTCTATACTGATGCCCTGTGTCCTTCTGTCTAGGTTATGGCTGAAGTTCTAGCCTCCTCATCTAACCAAGATTATTGGGTAGAAAGTAAATCCCAATGGGTAGGTATGCACCTCATTTGCCTGATACAAAGAGCAAGCTAGTGATCTCACACCCTCCCTAAGGGAAGTGCTTCAGTTTTCCTTTGGTGTGATATACACATGACCAAAGGCAACATGGAATAGAATGGGTTTATTTCAGCTTAAAGTTTCAGGTCACAGTCCATCACCAAGGAAAGAAAGTCAAGGAAGGAACCTATAGCAGAAACCATGGAGAAATGCTGCTTACGAGCATGCTCTCTGGATTGTTCTTATACAGCCCAGGCACACCTGCCTAGGGATGGTCCTACCCACAGTGGACTGGACCCGCCTATACCAGTCATCACCCGCGCAATCCCATCACTACAGGCCAATCTAGTCTGGATAATTCCTCAATCGAGGTTCTCTCTTTTTAGGGACTCTAAATTGTATCAAGTTGATATCAAAACTAATCAACACAGCATATAATGTAATAGTGGTCATCTTAGTACATGCTCTTGGGGCTCTTTGGTATGCAAGAGAGGCTGACTAGGCCCTGAGGAACTGTATATTCCATTTTATTCTGACAGTCCATGGCTTTCTGTGACCAAAGAACTGGCAGCAGTGTGTATCAGGTCCCCAAAATCACCCAAACCTGGCTTCCTGAAGCATGTCACCCTCCTGGGTGGTGTGGGTCTCTCGGTTTGGCTTTGACTTTCCCTTCCTGTGATTTTTACCAGTATGAAGTGTCTCGTCATGTACATCCTACCCACACTTCCTGTTCTGTGAATTGTTTGGGTCATAGGTTTTCCTCATTTTTATATTATTTGTTCTTCATCTTTTTGTTATCAGTTTTGAAGAGTCCCTTATATATTTTGTATACTACTTTACTGCTATCACCCTCAAAATTTTGTTTCAAAGAATTTCAAACTAGGTAAAAGCTATATGAATATTATTGCATAACCGATTTGTCAATCATTTTCTATGTGTTTCATGATTGATAGATAGATAGATAGATAGATAGATAGATAGCCCAGTCCTTAATTGATTATAATCCTGTGCTTTGACTGGTTAGTTATTTTGCCTTGTTCTGGTTTTTTTAAAAAAAAATCCCCATAACATAACATTTCCCATCTTCACCATCTTTAAGTGTGCCATCAAGAGTGTTAAGTAGATTCGCACTGTTGTAAAGATGCATAAATGCATGATGTCAACATATTCAGAAGGAAGCTGCAGACCTTGGATTTCATGTAAATCTCATCAGAACAAAGGCTTTTCCTCACATCTGCAACACTAATTTCTAATTTGAGTTCACAGTCAGCATCCCTCATTTATCTCAATATTATTTTGACATTTAAAACCCACGTCTCAATCTGTTACCTCCTTAATTTCATCCTTGAAGACCTTCATGCAACAAAATCTTTAATTTTGTTGTCATCAAATGCGCTCATTTTTTTCTCTCCCCGAGTTAGACTAGTTTTGAGGGCCATGAGTTATTGGCTGTTTCTAAATGGCAAAGGTTTTTGTCAACAGTTTCTCCCGCTTAGCTTTTCAGTTCCACCTTTCAGTTTTAGACCTTAACACTAAGTGGCTTCATCTCTGTGCAGGGTAAGAGGTGGACATTCAGCTTATTCCTAATTTTTCCTAATGGCATGGGTTCTCCTAGGCAGCAAGCGGTGCTTCTGACATGTCAGGTTCCACCACCATGCCTGTTAATCAGACTCCTCCCTCCAGCGCTCAGGAGTCAGGTGACTTTCTTCCCCATGGCTTTGCCTCCTGCTGACAGATCCTCCTGTCCCACACATCAGCTTCTCTCTTTGGGCTTGACAGCTTTAATGGGAGTATCTTCTATAATTCTGGACACATTTTAGATAATGTTTTCTCGGTTCTTCAAACCCTGTGTCTATAGCCAGCCTTGGTAGTAACCGCGACCCACAGCCGTCCACCTGCCCCTGGTCTTTCTACCTGATAGAT
This sequence comes from Mus pahari, assembly GCF_900095145.1. Classification (NCBI taxonomy): domain Eukaryota; kingdom Metazoa; phylum Chordata; class Mammalia; order Rodentia; family Muridae; genus Mus; species Mus pahari. Next base: position 55,826,930 of record NC_034599.1, on the reverse strand, counting down.
TGCTGGGCACTTAGTTATATATAAACATTCCGTTCTGGAGAATTGATGTCACACCATATCACTAACACTTGTCAAAATTTATGTTGAAACATAAATAAAAGCTCCTATGCTGGAAGCGGTTGTGGGACCCAGTGTTCAAGGTCGATACATGAAGAAGAATGCTTCCAACCTGCAATTCCAGCACTTGGGAGGTGGAGGCAAAAGAATTGGGGGTATATTATGAGTTGAAAGTCAGCACAGGATGCATGAGACTCCATCGCAAAACAACAACCAACCAAAAGGCCCCCATTAACATCCCCAAATGCATTGAACATCTTTAGGATTCCCTCTGCTGCTGTGATAGCAGCATGAAGAAGCTTTCTTTTTTTGGGGTGGGGGGTGGGGGGGAGACTGAGCTCTCCATCTCTCTAGGATGATATCTGAGCGCTGAAGAACATACAGAGAACCACGGCTTCCAGGCAGAGGGAAGATCTCCTGGGCCCTGAATACCATCGAGACAGGGAGGTGTCACAGAGATACCCCCTTGCCTCATATTGCCTCTGTCAATGATCCCCAAACCTCTGCCCCTTCCGTCCCTCTCTCAGACTCCTGCAGTCATCCTGTGGTCCCATGAAGTGACCCAAGAAAGGAAAGAGACTCCACCTGCCTACACACCCCACCAAGCTGTTCATTCTCCGACTCCAGTGACTTAAAGCTTTGTCAGGAAAACCATGTCCAGGTGACCTCAGACCTCACCCATACATCAAGAACTCAGCTAGGACCGGAGCACACAAAGGGAAGCTCTCCTTCAAGGTCCACTTGTCCCAGGACCTTGAAGGATAGTTTCACAGAACTGGGGCACTGACATCTGAGAGAGGACACCAGCCTGCTGGTATCAGCAGGTTCAGGATTCTGGGAAATGGGAGGTTACATACTAAGAATCCAGTTATGGGGTGCTGGCAGGGCAAAATGCTGACTTACAGCAGGATGTCAGGAGAAAGGTCCCCTCTGTGGTGGGGCTCTGGCCTCTTAGGCTGCCGTCGCCTCTGTGGGGTGTGGTGACCCTGTTGTGGGAACAGAGAGATGAGGGTTAGGGTGGCAGGAATCTTGCTCTTGCTTGTGTTTGCTTCTGTTGCAATTACGTCACCAGAGATCTCTTCCCAGTCTACGTGCCTGTTAGCATGATTCTAGAGATAGCTGAGTGACTAACCCTGTTCTAGCCCATGGCTGTGCTGGGCTGAGCCAGGTGTGGAAACTGGGCTGCTCTGGCTTGGAGGGCGTGAAAGGAAGTATTGGAAGAATTACTGTTTTGCAGTAAGTGGACTGGATGACACTGTAGCCCTGGATTTTCATCTGAGTCCTCAGACTGATGAGAGATCCCTGGCTCAGGTGAGAAGCCCTGGGTAAATCAATTCATCAACCCACTGCAGAGTTCAAACCTGGAAGGGTCTGCCTTGATGAGCTAAGGACATGCAGTCAAAGGCAGGGCCACAGTCACCTTCAGCATCTAAGCTGGCACAGATGGGGGTTCCTCTGCGGAGCCTCACAAAGGTCTGAGGAGACCCTGGCTGAGACTTTGCCATTCATAAGTGTGTGATGCTGCCTGTCTCAGATAACGATGCTCATCTCTGTCCCACATCCTCACTTCATAGCTTCCTCTGCTTACTCTAGCTAAGCAAACACTGTTTGGTTTACCCAAGTGATGTCTGCATCAGGCTTTTCCTTTCACCCAAGCCCACTGTTGACATTACACACACACTACAGCTCTTATACAATTTCCTGTTACCCGAAGAGCTTAAGTTTTAAAATGTAAAAACAGCTGGTATGGGGGAGCCTTCCCTGCATCTTTTCTGTCGTCTCCTTCCTAGAAGGAATCAGCATGGTATGGCCTGGCTGCTTCTGATGGATTGGTAGGTAAAGTGCTAGCTGCATAAGTATCAGGACCCAAGTTCAAATCCCCAGAATTCATGTGCAAAGCTGGGTGTGGCAGCATGCACTCTGACTCCAGAGGTGGAGACTCCCAGAGAGGCAGGACCTTTGAGTTCCATGGCCAACCAGTTTCACTAAACTGGTGAGCTCCTGGGTCAGTCAGCGATCCTGCCTCAAAACATAAGAGAAATACAGAACAGCTGACATCCACCTCCAGCTTCCAGATGTGCATGCACAGGCACACACACTCCACACCACCTCTAATCTCTCTCAAAAAAAAAGATAAAGGGAGAAAGAGATCTTACACACATGTGCTTTGATTTCCATATTTGTTTTGTTTTAAATGTGGCCTTGAAATCTTACATCATACCATGACCATATGGTAGTTGGTACTCTGCATCTTATAATGATGCTCTCGGTTCACAGAGTGAAGACAGGCAGCTACAGAGTGAATATCCACGCAGCCACTACACAGGCCAAGAACTAGGACAAGATCAGAAATCCCTTTATATCCTGGGCATATCTAGTATCATCTTTCCCTTCATGATTATCTACCCCACTGACTACGGTTTTAGATTCAGTAACAACCTTTTAAGCTGTGACTGGCCTTTGAGAATCCCTGAATTACCTAGAGGATAACTCCAAGAGATTTGCCCTCTCTTACCCCATCTCTGCTGTCTATTTTTCCCTCCCTGAGCAATCTTTGGAATGCCAAAGTAAAACAGCATCTATACCGAGTGTGTTGTGTAGCTATTTCTCTGGGATAGAGAAGGAAGAAGTTGGGAATGTTGGGAAATAATAATACTTACAAGGCTCAGGAAGCACCAGAAACTTACAAGACTTGCAAGCCTTTCCCTAAGGATTTGGAGGCAGTAATCATGACTTCTGGCCAGGTATCTGACTTGGCTGGAAGTTGTTAAGGGAGCTTCAAGGATGAAGCTTTGTGAGTCATCTCATGCAGGAATGGGCTTTCCCGTGACTGCAGTTCCCTTTGGCTCACCCAGAGGTTTCGCTGGGAAGAGGAATGTCAATTGAGAAAACGCCTCCATCAGATTGCTTGTAGGCAAGTCTTTCTGGCGTCTTCTTGATTAATGATTGATGTGGAAGGATCCAGCCCAATGTGAATGATGCTGCCCCTAATTGGTCCTGGTGTATATAAGAAACAAGCTGAGCAATCCATGAGGAGCCAGCCACCTAGCAGCATTCCTCCATGGTCTCGCCTGAAGTTCCTGCTTTGAGTTCTTGCCCTGACTTCTCTTGATGATGGACTGTGACCTGGAAACATACTCTGAAATAAAACCTTACCTCCTCCAGCTGCCTCCTAACTGTAGTGATTGGTAGCATGGTCTCTGCAATGGGTGATAAGACATGTAACCAAGCCCAAGTCATCTGATGGAGAGTTCATGGGAGGGAGGGAAATCCAGGATTATTTGTCTTCACTGACTATTTAGAGAAGTATGGGGCAATGTGCCTCCTTAATAAATAGAGTTCACCTCTCAAGTATGGTTATCCCTCAAAGTGGCTGATAGACTCAGATCATGGCCGTTCCTGATAGTAAACATTGGGGCTAGATAGTGAGGCTCTGGCAACTTTTGCATAGCCTTTGCTGTGGGCAGTGAGACACGAAGCAGAGGCTGAGTTGGCTGCCCAGAAAGAACTTGCCTGTGTTGGGGCGGGAGTTAAGTGGGGAAATGCACGCAGTTACTGTCTTCTCCGTTAGCCCCTGATTTGGCAGGGAGGGTAGAAAATGGAAGGTGAGGTGAAGGTGTTGGCTTGCTGCTGTGTACAGATGGCTGGCTCCAAGGGAGAGTACAGATTAGATCTGTACTGCAGAGTCCTTCCTGGGATCCAGCAACTTGAATCCCTTGGGAAGAAAGACAATGAAAAGAGAGAGCAAGATAGAAGGCAGAGAAGATACCCCTCCTAGGAAGGGAAAAATCCACAGTTCCACATATAGTCGGGGGCCTTACTAATGGCCCAGTTCAGGAAACTATGATAATCTGAGTTCACTATGCATCTTACCTGCTTAAGTTAGGAAAATTTTTAAATAAGTAGCTAAAGAACCTCTCACAGCTCTCACAGGAGGCCATGAGGCGTGGGTGTGGATGGGATCAGCCTGAGTAGCAGGAAGCAGAGAAACTAAAGAAGACAGCTACTCACCTCCCATTGAACCAGAGCCCGAATGGTCCAATTCAACACAGGGACAGCCAGTCCCTGCACTCAGGAAGCAGAAAGCAGACAGGAAATAGGGCCAAGGTCTAAAGCCTCAAGGCCCGCCTCTAGTCACCCACTTTCTCTAGGAGGCTCTACTTCCTAAAGATTCCACATCTTTCCAAAACACCATGCCACCAGCTGGGGACCATGCATTTAAACACATGAGCCTATGAGAGACATTTCAACACCTCTGTACTCAACAGTGCTCTTTTGATGAAGCAATCGATCCAGCTGATAGGATTGTTCCATGCTGTGCTGGCCCTTGCTAATGTTTCTATTTTAGTATTCTCTTAGCCACCCGAGGCTAACAGGTACTTAGAATGAATGACAGTGGGCTCTCAGAGATCTTGCCTGCCCTCTGTAAAACGTTTTCATTATATAACGCTAACTCTTGGGTGTCTTATAGACTTCTTCTATAAGAACATCTGGAAGGACAGTAAAAATAGCAATTAAGGAGTTTGAATGAGGTGCCCTGAGTGTGGGGAAAGGGCACTCCCAGGATTCATAATGTAATGGGCAAAAATCCCCGGGCCCAGGATGGCCTACCTCTCTCTGAGTTTTTGGGTAGGGTTGCATAGTCCATGAGTCTATTGTTACTGCTGTTGGCTAATGCCAGAACTAGATGGCAAGAATCTATTGCCAAAGACACTGCACACTTTGGCTGTAGGACATGGAGAAATCTGTCTGAGACTCAGGGGGGAAGCTCCCTCTCATATGGTTGGCATGCATAGTGTTAGCAAGCAATATTCGTGCTGTTAGGGGGAAATTGTCACAGATTGTCCTGCTCTGCTGGGGACTCTGAGTGCTACAGTACCAACATGCTGGGTAAGATGTGTCCTCAGGAATAATAGTGATATAACTGTTATGGGCAGAACCAACTACTCTCTGATTAGATCTAAGGCCCATTTAATGGACAGTGTCTCATGTCTAACATGGTAAGCTAAGACAGAAGCCTATGGCTTGGGAGGTCATAGGCCCTTAAAAGCAATACTAGTATTTTGTTAAATGGATGTGATGTGCCTATCAAATTGCTTTCTAAAAATTTGCACTGATATCTATAGATTCCTGCCATTAGCTTTAGTCAGTCATGAAGGAAGACTTCTTTTTGAAGTGTTTTGGGAGTATGGAGGGGGTTGCTGCTAAGATACATAAATGGCCAAGCCATAGATGGTTAAAAAATATATAAAAATATAAAATAAGATATCTGCTATATTTCCATTCCAAGGCTTAGGGAACATCATAGAAATAGAGAGGGATTTAAGAGCCAGAGGAAAGGATAGAGTGTTGTATAATTATTTCCTGTCAATTAAAATATTCTCACCTGGAGAGAAGAGGAAAGCTTTTAGGGCTTAGGAAGTAGACACAACTAACAGAGCCCAGGAAGCTCCTGAAACATACAAGATTCACAAGCCCCAAGGCCACATAAGTAGTAATATTGATGGGGAGAGGAGACACTGGCTGGTTAGCAAATGGGTACAGAGTTCTAAGGGATAGGGTGAGCTTCCAGTGATACAGCTCACCCAGGCTCTTGTAAGTCATCCCTGTGACCCTCCCTGCCTCTGGGGTAAAGGGATTGGCTGATATCAGTCCTTGATGGCAAACAGATCAATAGCTACAGTGAGTTCAGAAGCCCCTCTATTAGGAATAGAAATGGTGACACTCTGGGATCAGCTTCCAGGAGGCAGATCAATTTTATTCAGCGCTAACAATGCTTATATAAAACTCTGGGGAGGGGGTAGGATTATCCAAGATGGGAAAAGGTCATTGGATGAAGGCTAAGGTACTGAGATACCTCATTAGCATGGGGAGGCATTCCAAGTATCTCAGGTGTTTGCTGAAAGGGTTTCTTATAAGAAGAAAGGGAGTTGGACATGTAATTTCCCTAAGGGCTAAGTGACGTTGCTCAGGTAAAGGGTGTGGCATCCAGGACCCTGCAGGTTGAGAATAGAAGTTTGTCTGACATTTTGCACCAAGCTCAGAGCTTTCTCGGCAATTCCTTTCTGTGTTTCTGTAAGTAAGACCAGTAAACTTATTGGTTTGCCAGAGTAGACTTGGGCAAGATAGTTTCCTTAGTCTGCTATTAGTGCCCTATTTATAATTAATAAACACTTATTCATGTCTCCTCAGAAAATATCGCATAGCACAGACAGACCCTGGACCAGGGGACTGATCCTTGTTCTTCTATGTTCTGCGGCCAGCTCTTCCTTCTAGTATACTCCATACTGACTCCACAGTGACCCCAGCTCACAGCTGGACACTCAGCTATGCAATCACTCTGGCAACTTTGGAGAGGCAGACCCTTCTACCGACTTCCTCCCTCCCATGTGATGGTTTGAATGAGAAAAAAAGAATACCCTCATGATCATGGGCATTGAATGCTTGGTCCCCAGCTGATGGTGCTGTTTGGATGGGTTTAGGAAGTGTGGTCTTGTTGGAAGAAGTGTGTCACTTAGATGCAGGCTCTCTCTCTCTCTCTCTCTCTCTCTCTCTCTCTCTCTCTCTCTCTTTCTCTTTGTGCTTGTAGTTCAAGATGTGAGACCTCAGCTTCTGGTCCAAATGTCACGCCTGTCACCTGTCCCTCCTCTCTGTTATCATGGACTCTAACCTTATGGAACCATAAGACCAAATAAACTCTTCTATAAGTTGTCATGTCATGGAGTTTCATCACAGCAACAGTAAAGTGACTAATACACTTCCCCACAGTCCCCACTGCCCTGCCCAGCAGCGCCAGTGTCCAGGTACCAGATCTCCCAGGAAGCTCTGAAGGATCCACTGTACCCTAACAGTCTTGGAGGAAGTTTCTACAAAGCTTCCGTTTTATTTATTTGTTTGCTTGCTGTTTATATTTATTATTTATATTATTATATACTTATGATATATTATTTATAGATTATATAAATAAATAATGCATTTATTTATTGGGAAATACCTTCCCCAGGCTTATTCTTTCCCAGCTTCCCTCATGACTGCAGGGCTCATCCCCTTGCTTGGGCCTTCCCCACCAGGCTCCACCTCCCTCATAGAACACGACTACCTGGATATCCTTGGTTACCGCTCTCTTCCCTTCCTCCACAGTGTTGTTATCAGCCAGGCGCGCATCTTTAAACAAAGCAGTCTGGTTGTGCATCTACTGTCTTTGAAGCGAGTAAGTAAAATTGGTCTGTTTTGTTTTGTTTTTGCCTTGCTTTGTTTACCCAACATTCTGTTTGCAAGCTTTATCCATGTTGTTAGGAGAAGCTGTGGGCTCACTCATTTCCTGTGCTGAGAGTTTCTTTGTATGAATAGCTCACACTTAATTTTTTTTTTTTTTTTGCATTCTCTTGTTGATAAACATTTGGGCTGTCCACTGGGACTATTTGAATAACACTGCTGTAAGCATTCTCGAATCTGCCTCTTAGTGCACCTGTGTACTTCTGTGGAATGCACACCTAAGGAGAAGAGCTGAGTCATGGCTGAGTCAGGGCTGAGTTATGGAGTGAGGGTCTTACAGTGTAGGAGGTAGAAATCAAAACTGAGGGTTTTACTATGTTAGACTTGTATCCTTAGAGCTGGTGTTAACAATCTTTGCATTTCGGGCATCCTGGGGGATGTGTAGGAAGCACTCATTTGTATTTAAAGTTATTCCCCTGACACCCTGACAATGCATTTGGACACATCTGCAGTGATTTACCAGTCTCCCTGTAAGTGTCTAGCCTGTGCATTTTCCCATTAGGACCCTGTGTTGGTTGGTTTTTATTCTTCACTGACTTTAACATAGCATAGTTTAACTTTAACATAACTTTACATAACATAGTTCAACACCATGGAACATATTTTAAATATAAGAACCCACTTTCATCAGATGTGTCTAGTTTAGTGTGTGTTGGCATATGTATAGGTCAGTTTTTAAAGTGATAGCCCTTTCTCTGTTGAACTTTTGTGGTTGGTTTGACAATGTCCATTCATCGATGTGTAGGTCCGTTTCTGGATTCTCCTGTCTCTCCCCTCTACCTATGCACCTATCTCACCATCGTCTTCACCGCAACTCTGTAGTGTGACATTTCTGGATATTCTTCTGTGTATCTCTGTAGTGTGAAGTCAGATGGCTTATATCACCTTGTCCTGGTTGGTTTCTGTCAACTTGACACAAACCTATGAGAGCAGAGAAATCTTAATTGAGAAAATGCCCCCCATGAGATTGGCTTGTAGACAAGTCTGTGGTGCATCTTCTTGATTAATCCTTTATGGGTAGCCCTGGGTACGATGAGAAAGCAGGCTGGGCAAGCCAGTGAGCAGCGTCTCTCCACTGTCTCTGCTTCAGGCCCTGCCCTGCCTTTTCTCACTGACAGACTGTGACCTGTGTAAGCTGAAATAACTCTCCCCTCCCTGAGTTGCTTTTGGCCACAGTGCTTTATCACAGCCACAGGCCTTACCTTTTCCCTTTCTATTTTTTTTCCTCAAAATTGTATTCGTCTTCCTAATTCTTTCTTTTTTTTTTTCCAATTTCAGTTGTTTTTGTTTTGTATTGTTTTGTTTTGTTTTTACAATTACCTTGCCAATTTCTGGTTTCAAAACCTCTGCTAAGATTTTTGTTAATTTATAGATTCAACAAACCTACTTGGAAAGAACTGACATGTGGCAATACTGAGTTCCATGATACACGAATATGGTCTGCATATATTTGTATTTATTTGTTTTTGTTTTTTGTTTTTTGTTTTTCGAGACAGGGTTTCTCTGTGTAGCCCTGGCTGTCCTGGAACTCACTCTGTAGACCAGGCTGGCCTCGAACTCAGAAACCCGCCTGCCTCTGCCTCCCAAGTGCTGGGATTAAAGGCATGTGCCACCATGCCCGGCTTTATTTGTATTTAAACCTTTCATTTCTGTTGACAATGTTCTGTGTATGTCCATGTTTAATGACATTGTGTAAAATGCATCTTTTAGTTTCACTTTCCAATTGATTGGTTCTAACATATAAATTTACAATCAATTTATACTATATGTGTATCTGCAGCTTGGCTAAATTCACTGTTTTGACTTGTAAGACAGTATCGAGTGGAGCCCAGGATGGCCTTGAATTGGTCATGTAGCTGAAGGATTTGAACTCCTGAAATTCCTGCTTCCACTCCCTGAGGACTGGGATTGTAATTATGCCCCACCACACCTAACTACTACTAGGTTCACTTTTTAATTCTAGTAGTTCTTCCGGATATTCTCTGAAATGTTTTGTATAAACAATCATGTCACTTACAAATGAGGGCAGATTACTTCTTACTTTTATATATATATATATATATATATATATATATATATATATATATTTCCCTTACCTTATTGCAGAACCTGTGATCTCTAATTCCAAGGTGAACAGTAACAGCGAGCCTCATCCTAACTGAGTTTTCAAAACTGACCTACTGCAGTTAGGGACGTTTCCATTTCTAGTTTACAGAGGCACTATTACTCATTAATGTCAAGCCTTTATCCAGTAAAATGTACCTACTGAAATTATATCTTACTTTACTTACATTAATATGACCAATTATATTGTTTGATTCTCAGATATTAATCCTACATAAACCCTATGTGGTCATGGTGTGTTCACCTTTTTCTATATTGTTGGATTTAATGAAAAATATTGGTCTTCTTTGTTTGTTTGTTTGTTTATCAGTTGGATTTGTTGTTTGTTTTTAACAGTGTCTTGCTATGCAGCCTAGACTGGCTTCCAGTTCATTATGTAGCCCAGGCTGAGCCCCCCGAGCCCCAGGATTACACATGGGTACTGATGCGTTCATCTGCTCTTGTTTATAAACTGCTTTCTTCCTTGCAGATTCTTGACATTAGAGCTATGTTAATTCCTAAGAACTATATGATTGTCCCAGCTTGTGGATTTTCTGAAGGATTTTGTGTCAGATCAGTGTGATAGTGTTGATTGTGAATCTGTCTGCTTGTGGGATCTCCTAGGAGACAAAGCACTGGACCCCCTGAAGGATAGAACAGGTTACTAAGGTGTGATGGTCCACTCTAAACAATCTGTGAGCTTCAGTCCAGGACTAAACAGAAGAGGAGAGAATGGGGTGAGCGCTGACTGTCACTATTCCCTGCTCCCTGATTGCAGACACAAGGTCTCCAGGTGCCACACACTGCCATGCCTCCCCTGCCACCACCACCATAGCACCACATCCAGGAGCCAGAAGAAACCCTCCCCCTTTAAGCTGTTCATGTATTTGGTCTCAACGAGGAGAAAAGTAACACATACACTTGGTGTATTTTATTTCATCTTTGGGGTTTCTCTGATAAAGCTATTTGATCTTGGAGTCTCCTCTGTGGAAAGTTTCTTTGAGTGTAACAAATGAGGGTCTTGGGAGATAGCTCAGTCAGTAAAGTGCCTGCCATTTAGGGACTTGAGTGTGGATCCCCAGGACTCATGTAAAAGCCAGGGATGGTGTTGCATTTCTGTATTCTTAGAGCTAGGGATGGGGCAGGGCAGAGACAGGCAGATTCCAGAGCTCACTGGCCAACCAGTCTAGACAAATGGTGAGCTCCACAGTAGGAGAGACCCTATCGTGTGTGTGTGTGTGTGTGTGTGTGTGTGTGTGCGTGTGCGTGTGCGTGTGCATGTGTGTATGCATGCACACACACACACACACACACACACACACGTAAATATATGGTGGTAAGTGTGCTAGCTAATCTTGATTGTCAACTTGACACACCTAGGAAGTAGAACTCTCAGTTGAAGAATTGGCTCCATCAGATTGGCCTATGGGTGGCCTGTGGAGCATTTTCTTAATTTAAGAAATTAAGAAAATTAACCTTTTCTTAATTGTTAAATGATGCAGGAGGGCTCAGCCCACCATCAGTGGTTCCTGCCTTGAGTTCTTTCTCTGACTTCCCAAATGGCAGACTGTAAGTTGTAAGCTGAAATAAGCCCTTTCTCCTATGTTGCCCTTTGTCAGAGTTTTATCAGAGCAACAGAAAGCAAACTAGGATGTAGGAATGGAGGAAGGCACGCCAACATCTGCCTTTGGCCTGCATAAACACACACACACACACACACACACACACACACACACTAAAAAAAAAAAATAACAAATAAAATGTATTTAATAGATGGGCTGTTCTGAGTTTCTGTTTTAATGTTGCCAGTTGGGATGTTTTTTTTCCCCTAATGGTTATGAGTGTGTTGTTATAAAGTTATTGATAGCACCCTTCCTTTTATCTTTTTAGGTCTGCGGGCCGTGTCTATAGAAATAGCCTTTCTTCATTCACGCCTGATCCTGGGCATCTGTCCACTCTATATCCAGGCTCGGTCTCACTAAGTAGGGGTTTATCAATTTTGTCCATCCTCTCAAGGATGGCCTTATGAGTTCATCTTTATCGCATCTCTTCGAAGTGGATTTTCATTTCATCTTTATTGTATTTTCATACATACTGGAGATTTGCTTTGCTCTTTTTCTCTTTGTGCTATTTTTAGACTTTAAAGGTGACTTTGGACCTCCGATCACTTCTAGTAGGTGAGTTTGAAGTGCCTCTCTCTAAGCTCCGTTTTAGTCAAGTCTCTCACATTTAGATGTATTCTCAGGCTTCCAGTCTGAGAAACAGTTCTTTGATTTTCTTGGGATTTCTCCTTTGAGGTGTAGGTTACATAGGACTGTACTGAGTAATCTTTAAAAGTTGGTTTTAAAGTGTTTTATTTTCATTTAATTCAATTTTTGTCAGAGCATACATCTTAAAAGCTCCCAATTCTGAAGTTACCCATTTCAGTTATTTTTCCTGTTGGTGTAATAAGAACACCTCAAATAAGGCAATTTCAGGGACAAACAGGTTGTTTTGGGTCAGTTTGAGGGTGTGGTGCACGCTGACAGGAAGTCCTGGCTGTAGGTGTGAGGCTGCAGGCCACATGGCAGAACCAACCAGGAGACCAAAGAGATGGAGGTTCGCTTGTACTCAGCTCGCTTTCTTCTTGTTCTTCCCCTGGGGACCCCAGTCATGAAAAGACAGACATGCTCAGAAGCTAACCCAACCTAGATGACCCCCCAGGCACGCCAAGATCCTCCTTGTTTAGGTGACTGTGGACTGTGTATTCTATCAGTTGACAATTCACATGAGCCATCACCGTCCCTCTCTGGTCCTTTGCTGTGCCCATCAGCCACTGTTACCTTTAATCTGATCTTTAATACATATTTAGTCTGGTTTTCTTTCTATTGCTCCAAGGAGGGGGAGTTAATCCAAGTTTCCTAGTCCCACATTGCACTTGCTTTTATAGTTACATAGCATTCAGCAAGGCCAGTCCTTTAACATAAGAACTACATCATGAGTGACCTTGGTGACCAAACTGAGTGAACCTGCTCTGCTCTTGAGATATGAGCCAGTTTGGGCTCCAAGGTTTTGTGAGTTGTTTTGGGTTTTTTGTTTTGTTTTGTTTTGTTTTTGTTTTTTTGGTTCCCCCCAACCCCTTTTCTGGCCCAAAATTCAGAATCAGACATTTTTCATGAGGATTTCCAAGCAGTGCTCAGAGGCGGACTCCTCCATCCCAGCTAGTCTTCATTTTCTGTTTTGTATTAAAAAAAATTATCTTGCTGTAGAAAGGCCGATCTCACTTCCTCATCTCTTATATTATTTGGTCCCTGTTTGATCAACCTAAACACCTCATTTGAGACTATATTCCTCTTTAGCAGTTAAAAGTATTTTCTAGAGACTTCTGCATGCTCTATCTCGGCAGTCCTATAGCTTTCCTAAACCTTGAGGTATTAGCTCATTCCCCCATCCACACACGCCTAAAGGAAACAGACCTGTTAGACTCCTTCAAGAGTTTCAGTTCTCAAACCAATCCAGGTCTGTGCGATCCACCAACATCTGAGATTCGGGATACGAAAGCACAAATGTCATTAATAAGTAGCTATCCTCATTTTATGAGACACATTCTTTATTTGTCACGATGTTCAGAGCCTGGGGAAGATTGAAAGGCTCTGCTTATTGGACACCTTGAATCCAGCAGTTGGACCAACTTCTTCCTGAAGTGATCCATCTGACCATTGTCTTAAAATAGTCATGTGCTCCCATGTGTGCCATAAAGAGATCACAGATCTACTAAGGAGGACCTTTGGCTCAGAGCACATAGATCTACTAATGCATTCTTCATTAAATTCCCCTGAATGATAATCTTGAATGTTTCTCCTTATGCATCAGCTCATCTTATTTATTTATTTATTTATTTATTCTCAACTAATTGGCTAGACCAGCAACTTCACATGATTCTGAAATCCACAAATGAGTTTAGGTTATAGGAGTCTTGATTGTGATTAAGAAAGAAAGGAAGAAGGAAAGAAGGAAGGAAGGAAGGAAGGAAGGAAGGAAGGAAGGAAGGAAGGAAGGAAGGAAGGAAGGAAAGGAAGGAAGGAAGGAAGGAAGCAAGCAAACCCAAAACAGAAAATAGTAAAGAGATCAAAACTGGGGTAAGTTGAGGAGCATACATAATGAAAGGCAAGACAGAGGTCTCCGGTTTCCAAGGTGCAGTAACAGACAGAGCACAGGCTGAACTCCCCGTCTGTCATGTGGCGCTGTAGATAAGCCTGGTCTCTGTCCTGGTGACAATAGGGCCAGTTAAGTCCACCTAGAAGGGGCTGCTGAGCGAGGAATGTACTGGAAGGCCTGTGACACCGTGAATGTTCAATGAGTACATTTCTTTTTGGTTTTTTTTTTTTTTTAAAGAAATCATAACCCCTGACCTCATTTCCTTGCTTACTTAAGGAAGTCGTGGGGAAGCCTCCCAATAGTATTGGAAACCAAAGAAGCAGAGATGTTGGCAAAAGTTCAGTAATCGCACACTGTGAGACCAAGGGCTCCCCACACTGAGCTCTGATTCCCTACTGAGCCTATCTGAAACACATCAGAATATTAGGCTCGGATGTGCCAGGGCTTGCAGAAGTTTTATATCCAGTCCTGCCCATTCTTCCCATGGTATCCCTGGGCCACTTTAAAAGAGTGGCCATCAGGACCCCTTCCCCAACACACATACGTACAGAGAGAGACTTAACAGTGTTTCTGTTATCCTCTCCATTTGTTTCCATGAGAATTCCTGACTATTTTACAGATGAGAAGCTTCCCAGAGGCCAATCAACACACAGCTAACACAGTGGCTGAACTCGGGTCACCTGATGGCCCGTGGGCGCCTGTTCTCATGGGTCATGATCACAGTACAGCAAATGAGAGGGTGGTGCACCATCATTCAGCGAGTACTCTCCAGCCCTGCGGAGCATCATGTACAAGTGGCTCCGGCCCCCGTGGTCATAGCGACGGGCAAGCACATCCAGTCCTCTGCCCAGGTCATTTAGCATAATCTGCAGCAATGTGGTGATTTATTGATGACTCTGAGTCCCCACTGGGCCGGCATGAGAATAATCAGATGAATTATGAGACTGTGAAGATGGATACACTCTGAGCCAGCTCCCGCAGAAGGGAGTTATGTTGTGCTGGGATGCTGCCTGGAGCTGTGGCAGGCAATGGATGTTTCTGGGGAAGGGTGGGTTCCGTTTGCTCTTTTGGCTGCAAGTTGTTTCTCTCAACACGGGGAGTTTAAGAGATAGCAGCATTGGCTCCTCCATGAACTAAGAGAGACCATGGGGAGAACGCCGATGGTCTTCCCCGGGGGACAAGGAAACCCCATTCTGTGGATGTGGATAAGAGCTGCATGGGAGGAAGGCATCCCTGAGGTTTGGCAATATGTGGGCCGCCACCCTATTGATCCTAAGCCATTGCCCCTTCATTTTGAGGCTATGCTATGTTAGTGATTGCTAAATCCCAAACACCCACAAAATATTGGGGTGTTAGCTACAACTGGGTCATAATTCACAAGTCTGGGGGGGAGATGACTCAGTCTGTAAAGTAATTACTGTATAAGCATGGGACCCAAGTATGGACCCAAGGACTTCAGACACGGTGGCATGTGTCTGTAACCCCAAGCACACTATGGTAAGAAGGGGGGCGGGGTGGGAACAGGGGGAGACAGATCCTCAGAGCTTGCTGATCAGCCGGATGAATTGGTGACATCCAGAGAGGTCATTTCTCAAAAACAGAAGGTGGGAAGCACCTGAGAAAGACATCTCCACATACACCCACCCACAAATAAATAATAAATAAATAAAATAAATAATTAAACCAACAAACATTAGGATGGCTTGGCGGGAATAGCTAGCTGAGCAGGCCTCCGATGGTACTGGCTACTGGCTGTGTGCCTCAGTCCCCCACACAGCTCTTGAGTGAGACAGTTGGAGGAGTTTGTTTACATCCCAGAGGAAGGGTGTTCAGGGAGCATAAGGAAAGCTGAAATATACTAAGATTAAGATTCAAAAGCCAGTATGATACACTGCCTTGGTCAAAGCAAGTCAGGAAGAGAGGCTTCCAGAGGTGTGGACACACCTTCCATCTGAGGCTGGGAAGGGCTGTAGGCACAGCCAAGGGGAAAGAATGGGGATGGGCCTCGGTGAAATAGAGCCTCAGCTATAATTTAGTGGGTGGGATGCTTGTTGAACACTGTTGGAACGCCACCTGGGGAGCAAGTTTCAGGGACAGGAGACAGGAGTTAGAAGAGAGTGAGGCAGAGATGCAGTCGGGTCCAAAGACAGACCCACCAGGAGCACTCATATGCCCTTCAGAGCTATTTTGGAATACAAGCAGCTTACAATACATTATGTAGACCAGACCATGCCCACTACAGTCCTCTGGTATCTACTCTGAACACCCAAGACTGTGCATTGAGTCTAACCCAGGCACCCAGGAGTCAATGCTTCTGGAAGCTTCTCACTGCCATTCAGAGTTGGGGAACTGGAGAATCGCTTCCTTTCCCTTTGCTGGGGGACACTGAAGTGTGCTCTAGGGGATCTTCCTGAGATTCCCTAGTGGGTTAAGCTTTGGTTGCCATCAGCAGCAGGATAATACACACACTGTGTCAGGTTCTTCTCTTTCGTGCCTCAGTTCACTACCCACTGTAAGATCAGTTCCCACAAACTCCTTTGCGCCTGTGTGTATATGTCCATATTCACGTGGAGCAGGGGGAGGAGAGAGAGAAGACAACCTCAGACATTATTCATCAGGACCCCATACACTGTAGTTTTCGAAACAGTGTCTCTCACTGGCCTGGTTGGACAGTGAACCCCCAGAGGTCCCTTATCTCCACTTCTGGTGTGCAATGTTATATCTGGCTTACAGAGGCTCTGGGGCCGAAACTCCAGTCCCCACGTTTACAGAGAAAGCACTGTGTATCCATTGAGTCACCTCTCCACTAACACTCCTACTCTCTCCCAACCCTTATCGTGCCCAAATTCTTTTCTTGGCATCTATGTCTAGTGAGACTCAAACAAAGACAGTGTGAGAGTCATGAAAGTAGATTCTAGAAACCCAGCGACACAGGGCAGACCAGTGTACAGGAATATCCTCCAAGCCAAACTCACTTTCAGGCGTAAAGCTGTGTCTACTTGCAAAAGCGTGCATTACATCTGGGTCTGTATCACATCTGAGATTGCTAATGGTTGGCCATCCCTCGTAGGAGGAGCAGAGAGGACACAGCCCTTCCTCTAACCAGTTATGCACAATTCTGCCCTGATTGCACGTGACCTCAGGAAAAGGCGAGAAGTCTACAGGCTAGGAAGGACTAGGGACAGGTTCAATCTGCATCTCTGTGTAGGAGTTGCCATGCTTGCAGTGTGGCAGCTTTAGGGCCACCCATGCTGCCATAACCCTTTACTTACTGATCTGTTAGTAATCCTGATGAACTCATTGGTTTCTCAGAGTGAACTTGGGCTGAATCATACCTGTTTGTCATTAGGGCCTTTTGAAGAGGGGATGCAGATAGGATGTGTTGTCTAGTCCTCCCAACCCCCACAAGGAAATCCTCACAACAAATAGCCATGTAATTCCCCCAGGCTAGGGAGCCAGACAGACTGTGTTTGAATCTGCCTCACTAGTATGCAAATATTTAATGCTAACATTACTGCTATTTATAGTCTCAAGAAAGAGGCTCAAGAGAAGCAGAGCTGGGAACTCTAGAAAAGGAAGATAGTTCCAGAAGGATGGGTGACGTCTTCCAATTATGAGAAGACAGAAATAAGTCATTTTTACAGAAGCAATTGCAGAGATCCTGTGTTTTCCCATGATGCTTCAGGGGAGTCAAGTTTTTTTTCTTTTCTTTTCTTTTCTTTTTTTCTTTTAAGGACAAAGGGCAAGAGATGCAGCCAAAAGAGATAGAGAACCAAATTCCCCACCCTCAGCCTGTAAGGTGAGTGATGGAGTGGCCAAATCCCAGAATGTGCTGTGGCTCGCAAATTCCCGAGGACAATAGAAAGGGCTTTGTTAGGATGTGTTCCAACAAAGCCAAGAATGAGGGAAGAGCTGCCAGTACTGAGGCAGAGAGAGCCGAGCATCTGTCTGACCTCTGTCTTCCTCCTCAGGTGAATTGGCTGAGAACACAAAAGGTGAAGACAGGCAGAGTCAAGAAGACATCAACACTAGATTAAGGGGCCTAACCGGCTTCCTGGCTGAACAAGGTCACCAGGCAGAGACAACAGCCGCCAGCAGGGCCTTGGCTCCTAGGCTGACAAGCTCTCAGTAACAAGGAACCTCTTCAGGGCTCTGTTCTCAGTCCCAGCTGGTTTTTCTGAACAACTGAATGAAGATCAGCACAGAACTCAGTACAGAAAGGGCCTGACACCTGCTATTGTCAACATGGGACAATGTTACACCTGATCTCCCTCCCTCCCTACTCTGTGCCTTGCCAAAAAGCCTTTGGACAATGCCTGGAGACCACTTTGGGCTACAACAGATGTGTAGGGGGCTCTGTTGGTGTCCAGCAGATAGAAACTGGGTGTGCTGCATTACTTCCCACTGTGCTAAGCAGAGATCCCCACAGGAAAAGCTGACTTAGCCCAGCCCAGCATGTCAGTACGGATGACACTCAAGAATCCTTAGTCTAAACAAATGATTGTAGAATGAATGAATGGATGGAGATGAATGAATGAATGAATGAATGTGACTCAGCACTGTTGTGAGCCTAGGAATGCAGATGGACAAAATGGCCTCTCCCTTAAGAGCTCCCACTCCAGAACAGGATACAAGTCTGGTCAGGACATGAGGTGGAGCTAAAGGGTAAATGGGGGGTGGCATGTTCTTGGTGGGTTGTGAACACCACATGCAACCCGGTGTGTTTGGACTGCAGCTGGGAAGAAAGAGCAACTGAGGCAGGCTGCGGATGAGCTGAGTGCTACAGTAAGACCCTAGGTGCTGTTGTCCTCCAGGCACAAGGCTCAGGAAAGCTACTGAGCACGGTAACACGGTCAGATCTTGTTCACAGTAAATATACTTAGTAGCTCTGGTTGAAAAATTCTTCCCTCCAGCCAAGAATTAGCACAGTAATCTCATCCATAAATCTACCACGATGACCTCATGCACCAAACAGTAGAATATGCTGGAACCTTGGAGAATACCCTGGAACACTCTGCCCATGGAGATGTGTCAGATTATTTTCTAAGCACAATTCAGTAATTTTTAATAAATCTGCAGAATTGTGCAATGATCGCTATAATCCAGTTTTAGAATATTTCTGTCACCCCAATTACTCCCCTGTGTGCATTTATACTCAATCACCACTCCTAACCCCAGCCTGAGGCAGTTACCAATCTGCCGTCTGTCTCGTCGTAGCTGCCATTTCAAGACAATTCAGATGAATGGAACCATGCAACCCCTGCTCTTGCGCCCGCAGCTTCTCTCACTTAGCGTGAATCAGTAGTTCATCCCTCTTTATCACCGAGTGATACCTCAGTCCCATACCTATGTAAAAGTCTGTGCTGGTTATAGAATGAAGAATGGAGCAGAGGAGAGAGAGGGGGGAGAGAGAGGGAGAGGGAGAGGAAGAGAGGGTGGGAAGCAACTGGGCCCAGGGGCAGGTACTGGAGGGCAATCTGGGGTTGGGGGGCACGCCCACAGGACAGGTCTCTCTGGTCAGAGAGAGAAGACTATGACAGGGCTGGATCCCCGCAGGACTAAGAAAGCAGATGTAAGCTGATTGTAACTGTGGAGACATTCAGACCTGTATGACAAGACCTGTGTTCAACAGTCCCAAGCATGCCTGGGCACTTGATGGCCTGCTGGGAACCTGGCTTCTAGGGCTCTGGAAGGAAGATAATAGTGGCACATTTGTTGGATGTAAAAATGACACAAAACTGTGAGGAACGGCAGGTTGCAGGTAACAAAATTCTAATCAATCTCAGCAGGTTCAAATGACGGGCCATGGCCAGATCGTGCTGGTAAGAACCAATGGCCAGTATCGTTCTGGCTGTTTCAGGGTGTAGTGTCTACAAAGTCATGGGGAAAACCATCGGATAATGCTCGTGCCGCTGTTCTGGGTCATGAGGGTCAGGCTCCTCTCAATTTCTTGTAGAATGGCGGACTTCTTCAGTCCAGGAGGGGGAGCTGTCCCTACCGGGACAGTGCATGGCCATGGCTTGTTAAGTCTACTCCTCTAGGGACTATCTCTATCAGGCAAGCCAAACAAAGCAGCCAGTCTCTGCCAGCCGCCCCCACCCCTGGGATGCTGAGATGAGAGGACTCGATGTTCCCTCGTGCAAACGCAAACCGTGTTAGTTCATTCTGTGCTGCTGCGACAGAATAGCTAAGTCTGGGTTACTTAAAAGTTAATGAAAATTTCTAAGCTTATGATCTGGGGGCTGAAGTCTTCAAACCGCATGGTGTTGGCACCCTGCTGAGGGCTTTCTGGCCTTGTCCCAGCATGGTAGAGATACAGAAAGAGAGCTGGCCATACTTAGAAGAGGTCACATGCCAAGGCAGGAAGATTCAGGACCAGCATCCCTCTTTTTTTTTTTTTTTTTTTTATAACTGTTGTCTGATAGAACAAAGCAGGGTACCAAGAGAACTATGTTAATCTCTTCAAAGGCGATGGCCTTCCGGCAACAATATAATTATCTAATTATCACTCACTAAGTAAGGTTCATCACTTGAAGGTGCGCCACCTCCGCAAACTGCCTCACCTGAGACCCACCTTCTGGCACTTGAAGCACAGCCCTGGCTTGTTCTTTGTGGTCCTCCAGTAACAACCGTTGTTTAACCTCTCCTGTGTCCTAGGCAGTTTATCCCACTCTGATACCTGACAGGTAGTAGAATGAAGAAAGTTCAGTAGGGAGTTCATCTTTCTATCCGTCTACGCCAGCAGGATGCCTGCCCATGGTCAGTGGCGGAGAAACAACTCAGGGACCACAGAATGTGAATGTCCAGGTCACTTGGGTAACATACACTTGCCCGTTCTCCTTTCTGAGTATTAAGCAAAGTCCGCAGCCTTCTGTTCATTGTAGCCTAATCCTCAAAAGTTGAACACCCTGAAAGTGTCTAATTATTTTGCACAAGTTCCAGAGGCCAGATTTAGAAAAAGTGGCATTATTAACTTTTGATCATTTACTTTTCCTCTCCATATAGAATGTAAAGACTGAATATTCATTCATTCATTCATTCACACATACACATAAACACACACATACTCCACAGATTTTCTTACGACATAATTGGGATCAACATTATCATCTTCAGCTTGAAATTAAAAATATCTCTCTATCAGTAAGAGATTAGCATTATCAGTTGGTAAAAAATGCTCGCTGCACAGGCACAAAGACTCAGGCCCACAGAAGCCGGGCTCAGTGGTGCACGCCTGTAATTCCCGTCCTGGGAGGTGGTTACAGGCTGCCACCCATCCGAGTGCAAGTTCAGGAAGAGATCCTGTCTCAAAAACAATGGTGGAAAGCAATAGAGGAAGACATCCCTCATTGACCACTGGGTTCCACTGGCCTATGCACACATGAGACCACACACAACAGAGTCTTTGATGGTACCCGTTATGATCAGGACATAACATCACCCCTGGGTTCCGTGACCCATTCATTCATTACCCATTACCCTCTCAGGACATGCTAATTCTGGGGCTGCACTGCCGTGTGGGGCTCAAGAGTTTCTCCCCAGACTCTCCGTGCAGTTTTCCCCTTCCCCACCTTCTCACAGCACCTGCACACTCCTCTCTAGTAGCCTCAGGTGTCTGTGCCCCCCTTCTCTTCCTGCTGCTCACATCAAGGGTTCCCTGTTATCCCTATGGACTGGTTCCTGTGACTCTTAAGTCTTCACAGTCCTGCGGAGGCCACCATGGCTCTCTCCTGCCACCTCCTGCCCACTTGCAATATCTGTGACACTCACATAACCCTTCCAAAGAGGGAGGACTTGGAAGCACACAGACTTAAATCTGTATGAAGAAATTTAAGGGGGTTAGGAGTCAAATCCCCACGCAGTTTCTTCTCAAAAATCTACACTGAATGCTGACAGACCTGCCCTAATCGTGCCAAAGTAAAACCAAAGGCCTTTGTCTGGAATATACTTAGTATAATTCCATAAGAGAATGAGGCTGTCTGAATAAGCAGGAGAGGGAGAAAGGACAGAAAGGAAGGGAGGAGGGAAGGAGGAAAGAAGGGGAAAGAGAAGAAGGGAGAGAGAAAGGAATGGAGGAAGGGGAGAGACTGGGAAATGGAAGGAGGAAAGAGGGAAGGAGGAGGGGAATGAGGGAGGGAGGAGGGCGAGCAACTGATCTAGGCACCTCAGGAAGACAGAGCTCAGGTCAAAATGAGAAAAAGGCTTTATAAAAGAAATTGTCCTGCAAGGAAACATGCTGTCAGGAGGTCACCTGCTCTGCTGAGGCTCAAGAACAGGTGACATCCCTGTGACCCGTGGAGATGTAGTCCCCTCTTCTTAAGAGGCAACTGGAAAAAGGAAGCCTCTATGAGCCCTCTTTTCTGGGGTCACTTGGGGCACAGAGGTAGAGATGTGTGGTTACTTTCTAAGGTGGGTCCTCAAACAGCATCTAAGGCCGGTTTTCACTAGCTCTTCATTCATGACACAGAGAGGCACTGGGACAGTCACAGTGTGCCCCACACTCTCTAAGTCAGAGGCCTGAACTCCCATGATTCTTTGCCAACACCCCTGTCTGCAGTCATACACACCATGGCCACTGCAGTAGACTCTTGGGCAGTACTCGTTCATCTCTCCCTCTAGCCTCATGCAGAGAATAATCAGCAGAGGTGACACGTGGGTGCCTGAAAGGACAGTTCCATTTGTACAGGAAAGAGAGAGGCATGAAGAAAGCAAATTCCTGAAGGGCCCAGGCAGAGGACTTGTGGAAAAACATAAAGATACCAGAAGGGACAAGACTGGGACAGGAGTTTGAGGGAACAGCATTTAATGTCAGTAGCCTTGTGTAGTCAGACAAGGGCTGAGCAAGGTAGGACACAAAGCCAAAGAGGCAGACAGTGTTAAAAATTCCTATTCTGCACATTAAAGAACTTGGGTGTCATTGCAAAGGCCATGGGGGACAACAATGGGAACATGGAGAAGAGCACGTGGTGGCAGATCCCCAGTGACAGGGCAATTTGGTGAGAAATGTGGTGTCGAAGGGACAGACACCAATGGAGGCATCCCACCCAGGATTTTCATCATTGTGTGCGGGTCAGGAGAAGGACAGGGATCTACCCAGGAGTGCTGCTGCACGGACACCAGTGGGTCTATGAGCAGGATGGATTCTGGTCAGCCCCACGGTTTCCAATTTGGACCCCTTCATAGATGAGAGAGCCATTGATCTAGAATAGTCCGCTAGTCTTTACTAGTCCACGTGCACAAAACGATGCAAGACAAGACAAGCACACCACCGATGTGGTAACCCTGTACAGAAAGGGACCTTAAGAGGTGTAGCAGATCTGGCTGAAGGCAAGGTGAGTCCTACACAGTGTGGATGACAAAAGTTCTAAGTGTAGCCTTGAGTCCATGTGTAAGCATCACTGCTGGTCCAGCGTCCCATCAGACTCATGAATATTAATTTCCCTTATTGTTCCTGTCGCTGTAGCCCCGCCTTAGTGTCTTTGACTTTACAATCAAGTCGATAGACCAGAATGTAGAAGTCTGAGGAAGAATTTGACCAAACGAGAAATGCCGCTCAGTCACAGAGAACCTGTGCACACACTCGGGGCCTGGCCACGGCTTTTAGGAGACATTGGAATTTCTCCCTTGAGGATAGGGCTAAGTCTCTTCCTGTATGAGGCTGACGAGGGTGGGGTTTTGCTTTTGCATACTTTGAATTGTAAATGTGGACAGAAGGGACAGAGTTGGTTCAGGGAAACCCTAGAACAAGCACTACACCACATTGCAAACGTAACATATGTCACAGTGGGTGATGGCCAGGATGCTCTAGTGACCTTCTACTGACCCTTCTCTTAGTTCATGTTTCTACAGAAAGATCAGGGGATGAGGGGGCACCAAGAATAAAGCAAGGGAGGGAATGGCAGGTGACCCTGCCCAGAAGCCAGAGATGGAGAGTGTGACCCATATCACTATGCTCTTCCCAGAGCAGGACAAAGACATGGGGACCAGCCTTGCAGAAGAGCTTTATCATCACTGTACTGTCCCAGAATCCCTTCTCACTGAGGTAATGTCCTGCTCCCAGACCCACTGGTAGCTATGCGGCAGGTACCCAGAACTATTCTCTGAACTTTTAAACCAGAGTCCACAACTCCCCCAAATGGCAACAGATAGCCTGCAGAAGTTGGATACAACTAAATCCCGTTCTAGGGCTCTCGGAACCTGCATCCAGTGACCTGGGCTGCTCCCCTTGTTAAGCCTACTTCTCAATAACACAGCCCACATTTTACAACTGTTTTTTGTAAGACAGATTTCCAAAGGTAAGTGTGTTTTGTTTATTTAATTTTGGCTTTCCACACTTGAGCTGATTTCTCTCATTGGGGTGCACATCTTAGGGGGCGCAACTGATAACCCTCAGAACCCGTTGTCCTGGACTCCTTTGAAACTAGTGTCTCAGTTACATAGCCCAAAGCCACCAGAACAGCAAGGCTTCCCTGAGTCCAGCATCTAGCAGTAACCACGGGCTGCGCTGTGACTTACTTCTAAGGCTTGGCTGTCCAGATCTTAAAGCCAGTAGTGTGTCTTTCCAGTTATCCCATTAACTGCTTAATAATCATTTTCAACAAACACATCTCATCTGTCATAAATATTCATGTGTCTGAAATCCTTAGTTCCCACCACCAAGTAGACTCTGAGAGGGAGGCAGAGCCTTTGCACCCGTGAGGAGAGCCACTTGAGGAGAAGCAGCGCGCTTTGCTCAGAAGCCTGGCTCAGCCACGTGTTCGGCCCTTCCCCGCCCAGCAAGCACCTCTGCCTTTAGTCTCTCCTTCCATGCAGTGCTTGCTTCTGCCCGTTGCTGTTACAGAAGCAGCCCGGGGCTCTGACCTCCAGAACGGCTGTATTCTGCTCTGCTCCAGGGTTCAAGACCTGTGTGATCACGAGTACATCTCAGCCGGGCTCAGTGGCAGAAACGGCGACTCATGAGGTTGGTAATTCAGAGAAAAGGATGAGAATATTATTAGTTCAATATTGTGGAGAATGGATAATCACTGTGAGATTAGAATCTCATAACACAGGTGTTCTAAGGCATGTTTTTGTGATATTAAAGCATCTCTCTTTTTATTCAGGTCCAGACACTGGGTTAAGTTAGCTATTCAAGGTCACGCCAATAACCAGTCTAGCTCAGAGACAGAACCAAATCTTGCTGACGCGTTGCCTTTCATGGAGCTTTATAAGATCCCATGGTTAACTATGTCCTGGGGTAGGGGGAAGTTGCTCCCGGCTTTTGGGTCAAGTCCATTGATATTATCTAGTCTACACCCACACTCACAGGGTGGCCTGTGAGGGAGAGGCCTTGCATGTGCTGGGCAGGTGTGGCTACCACTAGCTTCACTCACAGTCCCATTATTTTTATTCTGAGACAGGGTCTCACCAAATTGTTCAGGCTGGCCTTGAACTCACTGTGTAGCCCAGGGAGGCCTCAGCTTGCAACCCTACTGCTCACCCCTCGAATAGCTGGGGCACAGGCCTGCACCGGCTGGCCTGACTTTTGTTTTGGCCAAAACAAGCCCCTTGCCTAGCAAGAGGGAGGCCCTGGTCCTACAGCCCCTGTGTCACAAAAACTAAAAATATAGATGAGAAAGGCAATCCAAAATTCCAGGTAAGCCCATTGAAACAGAAAATACACCTCTCATTTGTTTCAACGTGAATTCCTCCCACAGTACATTTATGTCTCCCTCAATCCAATGCTCTTCTAGAAAGTGCTTGGCAAGCTTTCCTCTTGGGGAATTCTACTCCATTGTTTTTCCATTGTGGCCGTTGGCTTCTCTTGTTGCCCTTCATGACGACGGAGCAAAGGAAGACAGAGTCCTTGACACCCTGGAGTGGCGTGCAGGAGAGAAGGGTGTTCTGTGAGGGCCAGCACTCAGCATTCCTACTGAATGCCATGAAGGGAAAACCCACAGAAAGCCTTTAGTCCCCACAGTTCTAAAGATGTCGTCCTCTGGATTAAAGGTTGCTCGAGGTGAGGCATAAAAATCCCAACACTCCCAGGGCTGATTTCTCAACCCAATGTCAGCTATTGACTGTGACCACCAAGACAGAGATTGGAATGACAGAGCTGCAAGCCAAGGGATACTGGCTGGCAGCTTCCAGAAGCTGAGAGGCAAGGCCTGGATGCTGTCCTATGGCCGCTGGGGGGAGTGGCCATGGGCGTGGCCGCTGGGGGGAGTGGCCATGGGCGTGGCAGTTTTGTAGACATTTTGATTTTGACCTAGGATACCAGTTTCTGATTTTTGACTTCCAGACAAAAATGTGAGAGAATAAATTTCTGTTATTCCAGGTCTCCAAGTTCAGGGTGACGTATTAAGCCTGACCATAGGAAATTAGCACGTTCCCTAGGCAAGGGGTTCAGAGTAAAAGGGAAAGTTCCCTCACATGAGGCTTCCCGGAAGGCTTCCGGAAGTACAATCTGAGTCGCTCGTTCAAGGCCGAGGGAGTTACAGTGCGAATGAATGGAGCAGTCAATATTTCATGAATGGAAGTCAACACTTCATGAACAAAACAGTCAATATTTCAGCTGGTAGAGGTGAACTTGGCAGGGCAGAGAGGCCAGAGAACCTGAGTGACACGCTAGTAACGGGGGGGGGAACTGTTGGGGAGCCATGCTGCGCCTGCACCTTGACTCCTTGTTCAGTCCACACACCAGCTTCCGCAGGCTCTCCTCACACACACCCAATCATGTCAGTGGTGTCAGCCCGGTCTTCCGAGACCTGGCAACAGGCTGCAGTGTTCTGACGAGCTATACACAAGTCCTGCCTCTCTGAGTCCGTTCGGCTCCTTTTCGAGACAGTGAATGACGGCCAACTGCTTGTCATTTTCTTAATTGCCTTTGTGGGATAGTCCTGAGTCAGGCAGATCTTCTATCTGCCTAATGTGGACAAAGCAACCCACCGGGCCATCAGATGGGACTGGCATCTGAGAAGAGAGCATCAATCACTCTATGCCTCAATGAAGACCAGTGTTGTGATGTCACTAGATGGTCCCAGCTGAGCTGATGGGTTCTTGAAAGCAGAGCAAATCTCTTTAATACAGTTATTAATACACCAGAATCCAGAGATGGTCTGAATATGCTTTCTCCCTCACATCATAAACTAGTCTTAAAGAAAGGCAGAGCTCTGGTGGGTGAGGCTTGCCTCTCGTGTGCATGCAGCCCTGGGTTCTTTTCCCAGAACCTCACGAGCAGGACATGATGGTCATACCTGTAATTCTAGCACTCTGAGAGAAGTGGTGGACCAGAAGTTCTTGGTTATCCTTGGATAGGTAGTATACAGGCCAGCCTGGGCTACATGATACCTATCTCAAACATAAAAACAGCAATTAAAAAAATTTTTGTTTTCCTTAAGGGCAATCCTGAACTCACAGGTCACCCTACATCCCCATCTTCTGTTCACGGTTGTCACTTACCATTTTCAGATACAGTTGTGAAAGTATTTGAGAGAAAGGGACAGAGTCCAGAATGGAAGCAAAAGACACCTAGAAAATGACAAATAAAGAAACAAATAAATAAACAAAGCAGCCCCAGACGTGAGGAGGTAATCTGCTCACTGCCCCACATTGTATAATAAGTCAGTAAATAAAATGAAAATCATTGAGTCAAAGTTTTAAAATGTTAGATTAATTGAACTGGATAGCAATTTAGATATTAGACTATGAAACGAATTTCCCATGATGGTTTAAATATCAACAATGATATATAAGAATTAGGTAAAGTATAGCTACCAGGGGCTGCGGGGACACTTCAGGGGATTAGACACTTTCTGTGCAAGCACAAGGACTGGTCTTTGGATCTCTGGAACCCAGGTAAAAAGCTGGATGGGTGCTGTGGCCACCTGTCATCCCCGAATTTGGAAAGCAGAAATGGGGGTTCTCCAGGGAAAACTGGGTAGCTAAACCAGCCTAACCAGAGAATGTCCAGTTCTAGGAGAGACCCTGCTTCCGTGGATAAAGTGGAGCGCGCCATAGCTAGCTGTCAACTTGACACACCTGGGAAGAAGGACCCTAAACTGAGGAATTGTCTCCTTTACCTGGCCTGTGGGCAAGTCTGTAGGGCGTTTTCTTGATTGATAATTGATATAAGAAGGCCCACCCCGTAAGGATGGTGCTATTCCAGGCAGGTGAGTCAGAGCAACAGAAAAAGGCTTCCAGATAATGCTGAAAGCATGTCTGTTGAGGATACATCATCTGTCTCATCCTCCATGAGATGCTCTTTGAGCCACCTTCATCCCTGCACCAGGAACTGAACTTTGGTGTGAGTGTGACCCCAACCCTCCTGGTCACAAAAGTGGATTCCTACCGTCTCTGCTGCAGCTTGTTTGCATCTCTCTCTCTCTCTCTCCCCCCCCGTGTCTGTGATCTTGTAGATCCGGCCCGTACATGTGCACATCTCTGGGCATCTCTGTTCCATTGTTTGCATGTGTGTGCAGCAGGCTGGGCTGGCAGGCCTGTGAGTGCCCAAGGCTTCTCCGTCTCTGCCTCCCGTCTCACCACAGGAACACTGCAATTACAGATGTGCATCCGAGCTTCATGTGGGAGCTAAGGATTTGAACAAAGCTCCCACGCTTGTGCAGCCAACAGTTTCCCCACAGCCCTGCCTCCGCTTCTAATAGTACTTAGTCCCGTCATCAATACTTAGGATCTGGGGAACGGAATGAACTGGCCTGCCAGCGCATGCCTGCACTGCAAACAGTAAGTTGAGGGAAAGCAAGTGTTTGCCATATTCAACCTCTCTGCTTGGGCAGATGGCTCTTCATCTTCTCCAGCCTCACAAGGCAGAGTGATGGCTAGACCTGTTTAAAATAAAACTTAACATGTTACTGATAATTCATTTACAGATACAGGCATTACGTTGGACACGCTGCATTCAGAAGATGGTACAGATTGTCTCTGAATGGAGGGAAACTCCAGCTCAGGCATTTAGGACCGGGGCATGGTGGCACCAAAATGGGGAACCTAGGGTATACTGAAGAAAAGCCAGTCAAGGACACTCACTGAACCAAGGGAAGGTTCTGTGCAGAACCAACGGCTCTGGAAAGGATATAAAACACTACATATATAATTTATTTGCCTGTGTTTGTCACATGCATGTAGGTGCCCATAGATGCCAGAAGAGGGCGCCAGATCCCCCTGGAGCTAGTTACAGTCAGTTGTGAGCTGAACATGGGTACTAGGACCCGAACTTACATCTTTGAAAGCGTAACAAAGGCGCTTAGCTGATGACCTTCTTTCCAGCAAGCGCTTTGGCAAGCTGTGCTATCCATAGCATGTGCCCTCAGAAGTAGGTACTTTGGCTTGAGAAGAGTCCCAACTGGTATGCTGGACCCACAGGGCCAAAAACAAGGAACGAGTATTCCTAATGGATGCATCTTGTGGGGCTCGTACGCATGCGTTCTCATCCTCCTGTTCGGTACAAGGAAGTTCACACTGAGGTCAATTCCAGAAAAGCAAGCCAGACAGGATGTGTTTAACCAAATATTTTCTGGGTTAAAGTCACTGCTTGCTTCCCTACTTTTTTTAGCATTGACTATCTCTGCCTTTCCCTCTCTCATACTGAAGGGGAAAAAATATTGCAAGCCACCTTAACCTAATAAAAATAAGCGCGTTGGCATTTGTTTGGGGACCTAGAATCCACACAGAAAGGCACTAGCGCTTTATTCTGGCTAGACATCAAGTCACAATTAAACCTTCCTCAAAGTCTCTGTTGTCCTGGTAACTGCTCGCTACTTAGAGAACATGGGGGGTGTGATTGCCCAAAAGGGTCTGGAAGGAGAGCGAGCAAGCGCTTATTAAGGAATTCTGCCTGGTGCGCAGAGCAGCGGCCATGTCAGATGGCAGAGCAGAGGTGGGGAGAAAGCCCTCCTTCAGGTCCTCCCAAAGCTGCCATGGCTTTGGGGCTCTGCCGCTGTGAAGTGGCTATGCACATTATAATAAAAAGCCCGGCGCCGGTACACCAAAAATATTGACAACAAATAGTATTTTGAATAAGCAGATGGTAAATCCCCTTAAACACATTCGACTTTGACGGATATATTTAGACTCAGATGAATAGTTGCTGGGCTTTTTTTTTTTTTTTCTTAAGTGTCAATTGGTGTGAATGAATAAAGATGGTTTTAAAGGAGCTGAACTGCTTAGGGATTAGGGCCAACTGGAACAATTTGCTTTTGAAAAAAAAAAGGCTCCAAGCTAGAGAGTGTCTCAGTTTCGGATCGCAGCAGGAGGACCTCAGCCTTTGAGTCCTCCACCTGGGCCAGGTCAGCTCTGCTCAGTGGCCCATCTTTTTAATTGTGCATAAACGAGATCTTGCAGCTCCAAAGAGCCAATAATTATGGCAACGACAAAGCGGGGAGGGTTTAAGTAGCAGTCCTTTTTATTGTGGTTTAACAGATTTTTTAGCAAGAAGACTGAGAATATAAATTGGCTTCATTTTTAAATCCTGAGGAAAATGCCTAAACAGCCCATAAGGTCCCACTTGAGGCAATTAAAAAAAGCTTAGAATAGCAAGCAAGAAGGAGGGGGGGTGGGAAGCACAAATTTTATTTGGACACCATAGAGGGAAAAGGTTACCGATGAGACCAGCTTCCTTCCCACATCGTCTCTGAGTCCCTCATGTGAGCCTGGTCCCCAGTATTTGTGTGTGTGTGGTTGGGGGGGGGGCAGCAGTAATGGTACAGAGAGTAAGAAAAGCATGTCAGATATCTTATGTTTTTGCTCCAGACATGTAAAATGTGTTCCGAGCACGTATGTAATAAAAATGATGGTTCAGGCTTTCTCTTCACTAGCATACAATACTCTCAGGGGCCACATTCTAGTCCTTCACTGGTAATGGAGGTGCCATTAGAAGAGGGTAATGCCAGTAGGGAGGGGGGGCTCTATTGGCAAAGCACTTCTTGCAAGCATAAGGCACAAGTTCAAATCCCAGCACTCACAGAGAGGGCTTGCTGGCCAGCTGTGTTATGCAAAAAAATCAGAGAGCTCCAGATTCAGTCGTGAGAACTCAGTCTTGGGGAGATGCTCAGTCAATGTCTGGCCTCCACATAGGCACATAGAGATGAATGTGTGTGTGTGCGCGCACACACACACACACACACACACACACACACACACGAGAGAGAGAGAGAGAGGAGAGAGAGAGAGAGAGAGAGAGAGAGAGAGAGAGAGAATGAATGAGAATTTATTAGCATAGCATCTTCTCTGTCTTTAGGGGCCTTGAAGGATTTCTGGAGAAGGAGTTCTCACACTGATCTGTGACCTTCAGTATCCTCTCAGGGATATGTTTTTTTCAAAGTCCAATCACCATGGAGGAGATGCTGTCACTCTGCGTTCTTGCAGGGTACCATTTGGAAGTGGCCTTCACCCTATGCTCCTCATCTCCGAGAAAGCTACTTAATGATGCATAAAAGGAATTATTATAAAATAAGGCGGACTCTGCACGGCAGCTGCTCACAGTGTGGAAAATCACAATTTTTCATGGCCTGTTTTCTTTGAAAATGTGTGCCCTTTCCCTATCCTTAATGCGTTCTGTATATGTAAAATAAATACTCCTCACAGCAGGACCCTGGCTCAGAGGCCTTAAAACCTAATAAAAGAGTCCTGTAGTTTAATGGCCCTTAAATGCTCAACATCTTTTTCACTTAATGTAAAATCCATCGGATCTAATAGCCGTGACTGAATTATAGATATATAATTTTTTCTATTAAATGTTAATCTTCTGACTTGGCGCAGCAATAGACGCTCTAAATTATTAAGAAGGCAATAACCTCTCTAAACTCTTTTCAGACTTCAGGATATTCCCAGGTCTGCTATCATAAAAAATAAATCTGCAAACCTGCATACAATAAATAAGAATCTTGCCTATCAAATAAGTCAATTTGATAGCAAATAACAGTTATGGAGACGTTGTTTTCTTGATGTCTCCTCCTCTGTTTCATTAAATATAAATTCATATATATATTAATATGTATACATATATATGTGGCCAAATTATGTGTCTATATAACTAGGGTAGCAGACGTCAAAACGCCTCCCTTTTTTCATTTACATATGACATTTTTATCATCTTCTTTTGGCTGGATCCATTCACTGGTGATGTTTGCTCAAGCAGGCATAAATAATGAAAATACATTGTAATCCATTAGGGGTGCCACACACCCAATCATGCTAACCGTAGCCCTTGCACTGCTTCAGGAGGTTTGTGGGAAGCCATTTCTGTCCTGGATTCATGCTTTTATTTTAAAATCTATATACTCACTTATGGCAAAGATAAGTGTAGGGTCATGTTCTGTGGGTACCATCTAATGCCTTAACGTCCCTCTACTCAATCCTGCCAAACAGTCCTCTATGCCAGCTCCCTAACACTTGGTAACCAACCTTTAACACATGGGTTTGAGGGAACAGTTAAGATCCAACTCATAACAAAACTATACTAACTTTGCCTGAAATTTTAGAACAATACAGGTACACCCAGTGCTTGCTCACTGCAGGAATATTTCATTTAGAGAGAGAACAACATGGGGGATTGGGGTGTGTAGCGTAGAGCATGTGCCCCATGCTTGCAAGTGTGTGGAGGTCAGAGGGCAGCTTGGGGGAGTGGGTTCCAAGGATCAAATCAAGTTCTAAGGTTCAGTGTAAGCACCTCCTCCTGGTGAGTACTGTGCGCATGCCTGGAGCCTTCAGAGACCAAAGAGGGTACTGGATACCCTGTAACAGGAGTTAAAGGTAGATGTGAGCTGCCTCATGTGGGGAATGATCTGGAACTGAATTGAGTTGGCTCAATTTTAATAGGTAATTATTAATACTGACAACAGGTGAATAAAAATGAGCTTGCCTGATGAGTAGGATCAAACAAACAAACAAACAAAGAACCCTAAGGATTGGAGAATAAAGGATCATACCTGTTAGAATTCTGATTTGAGCTGGAGAAATGGCTCCATGTTCTTCCAGAGGTCCTGAGTTCAATACCCAGCAACCACATGGTGGCTCACAAACATCTGTAATGGGATCTGATACCCTCTTCTTGTGTGTCTGAAGACAGTGACCGTGTATAGATATAAATAAAATAATTAAAAAATAATAATTCAGTGACTCTCCCAGAGAGCTTGCAGATCCTTAGGTGACAACTGGTTACTTCAGGTCTCACAGACTTTCTGAACATAAAACAGAAATATGAGCATCCACGATCTTTGCTCTACCAACTTCTAACTAAAAGGCCTTCATCACCAATGCTTTAAATGTGATCTCAGCCTGGCATGTCCAGAGGTGAGTGGATGACAACAGGATTGGCCAAAGAGGGTCTCAGCATCATCTTCCATATCTGAGTCCCTGCCAGTTTTTACTCCAAATTCTCCAAAGATAAGAAATGTACAACTTAACTTTCAAGTCTTCTATAAGGATGCTCAAAGCAATTCTAAAGAAAAGAGTTTTTGACAGATGAAGACAAAATGCGGGGGATGGACACACATACTGATCTTGCAGGGCACTCCAGCTGTTCCTAGAACCTGTGTCAAGAGGCTCATAGCTACCTGTCAATCCAGCACCAGGGAATTTGATGCCCTCTTCTGGCCTCCACAGGCACTACACTCATGTTCACATACACAAAATTCTTTTAGAAAATAAAACAAAAATAAAATATGCATAAGATTACTTCCCCTACTACCAAGGACAACATTAGACTGTTGGACTTCAGTAGTGGCACCAAAATCTTAAAAACAGAATACAGGATAAATAACATTAAACAGCTTAAGAAAGCAGATGTCCCTCCTGTAAACTTTATGTGCCCGCCTCAAGAATTCAAGTAAATCAATCCGACTTTTTCATTGTTTATACACGATGGTGGAATATGCTGACTTATAAAGAATGATGTCATGCCACTTGCAGGGAAATGCATGTGACTGAGGTCACTAGGTTAAGCTATTAGGTAAGTCTCAGAAAGACAGACAGCACCTGTTTCCTCTCAATTGTGGTTCCTAGTCTTTACAGAGACATAAGATCATAGGTGTTCAGATGACCCAAAAGCATAAATCACATTATCTAGGGAATAAGGGGAGTTGGTGAGAGTGGGGTGTCAGGGTATGGGGTGAGTATGCTTAACATTCATTATGTGCTGGCATGGAAATGCCCTATGTAACCCCCATATTAAAACATGCTTTTTCAAAAAAAGAAATATGATGGCATACCCCTGGTATTAGTGGTGATTTTTCCAACTGTATTCTATAAAGATAGGATTAAAAACAAAACAAAACAAAACAAAAAACTTGGTTCAGAATGCCCAAGGATTATTAAGGCACAGTTTGCAATGGAAGAAAACCCAGGGGCCAGGAAGATGGCTCAGTGAGTACAACATGTGTCAGGCACGTGTCAAGAGCAGAGTTCAGATTCCCCAGAACCAACTTATAGAAGCCAGACAGGCATAATGGCCACCTATAGCCCCAGCACCAAGGAGGCAGAGACAGGGGAGGGGAAAGCCGGCTCACTAATCCAGCTGACTCCCACACTCTAGGTTCAACTGAGAGTCCCTGCTTCAACAGATGAAATGGTAAGCAATAGAAAGAGATACACAACATCAACTTAGAAACTCTACATGTGCACATACCTGTGCACGCACACACATACGCACCCATATACACAACGGACATGCATGTACACACTACACACACACACACACACACACAAGCTCAGCTGAAATGATCTGTTTGTGAAATTAAATGCTAACCATCAAATTAGAAATTTTTAGTGTGAATAGCAAACAAAATATTAATCAAAGATATAAATTCTCCTTAGAAAGATGCAGTTAGTAGAAATAGCTTGTTAGAGAATTCGCCACAAAATACATCCGATTCCATTATCTTCTTGCTGTCTTTATTCTGGAAGCATTACTGCATTGTGGCGCTGTTGTCTAAAACTTCAAGATGTTTCCCCAAATCACGAATATTAATTTTGCAAGAAACTTGTGTCTCCTGTTATTAATCCCATTCAGACGACGCTCCTGTAAATAAGTCTGAGACATTTGGAGGACTCATGTAGAACGAGTGTTTGATTACAACAGTCGCGAATGTCAAAGCCATTGTTCTCCTTTTAAAACCAATGGTGAGAGAAGTCAGCCTCTGTGAGGAAAGGTTAAAATGCTGCTGTGGAGGCCAGGAGGCAGGCTTCTCACCAACTCCTCAACTGTCCCACTCCTGCCAGTTCCTGAGCAGTGCAAACTAGCACAGCAAAACAGAGATCCACTTTAAAAGGTATTAGCATAAGAACAACAAAGGCAAGGCGAGCCTGAGGCTGCTCGGCAGGGAGGTGGGACAGCATTTTCCCTGTCCAATCACACTAAAAATACTAGGGCAGCAGGAGGCCTGTGATTGGACAGGGAAAAGGGAGGCGGGGCTAAGAGTGGCAGGGTCAGGGAGCCTCTCAGAGAGAGGGTAGAAAAGAGAAGGCCAAGAAGGAGGAGGACAGAGAGGAGGAAGCCCCTGACCCCGCGTAGCTTTAGATAGCCACAGGTAGTTATGATATCATAAGGTTAGAATAATTGGGATAAAGCTTATATCACTTTCAATTGGTTCTGAAATTATTGTATTGGCATCTTGTAAATTGAGAATTTACTAATACATAAATCTGATTGGTTAATTATAAGCTTCAAGAGTTTTGATTTCTTTGGTTCCTGGAACGTGGGACCACACTGATTACAATGACCCCTCCCACCCCCCACCCCCACCCCCCCACCCCCCACCTCCGCGCTGAGGGGGTGGGGCTAGCTGGAGAGAGTTGCTGGTGGCAGCAGGAAGCCTGCTGGTGTGACACCCCCCCTTCACTATGTCTCTTTTGATCACTCCCCAATCCCTCTCTGTATTGTATAAAACCTGAGCCTTTTCCTTCAGTAAACGAGACTATGACAAGCACATGCATGGTCTCCGTCTCTTCTTTTATCCCCATTTCAATATAGGTTTGGGATCCCCCTCGAGGACCATGGAATAACTGTCCAGCAGGCCGGGATAGAGTGGTGCCCAAACTTGGCCAGCAACATAATCCACTCCTACAAAGCAGGTAAGGCTTAAGGATCACAGCAAGAAAAATATGACTTGTTTGTAAGTATGTGTGCGTACACGGGGGAATGTGCATGTGGAGGCCTGAGGCTGATACTAGCATCTTTGTCAGCTTCTCCCTATCTCACTTTTTGAGGCAGGGTCTCTCCCTGAACCTGAGCTGATTTGGCTAAACTGGCTGGCCCGTGTCTGCTGTGTCAGCCTCCTCCTCAGTGCTGGAATTACAGGTGCACGCTGTTACACTTGGGGGTGGGAATCTGGGTCCTGAGGGATTGCCTGGAAATCACTTTCCTTACTGAGTCATCTCCTCACCCCCTGGGAGGTCTCTTGATCCACTTAAAAGTAGCTATCAGCTAAACTTAGATTTCCAAAATCAATCTTTCAGTGCTATTTCAGCCTCAACTCCTTTTTATATGAACCCATTCAGATGGCTCATATTTTAACATGGACTCGACTATTTTTAAAACGTAGCTTTAAAAAGTATAATTACAAGGGTGTGGTGGTGCGTGACTTTAATCCCAGCATCCAGCATTCAGAAGCAGGTGGTTCTCTGTGAGTTCAAGGCCAGTCTGGTCTACAAAGTGAGTTCCAGGATGGCCAGGGCTATAAAGACAAACCCTGTCTTAAAAGACAAAACAAAAAACAAAAGGGAATAAAAGTTAAAAAGTACAAACACAAAAGCTATAGTTGAGGCAAGGCAAGGCACGGGCTGTTTGCCACTGTGTGAAATAAACGTACACAGAATGTCAGCTTCGAATCCGCTGGAAAACTCGGTGACACACTCGACTCAGAAAAGTAAAATTCAACAACGGAACAAATATAGTTCATTTTACTGACACTATCAGAGTAAGGCCCAGAAGAGCACACAGTTGCACCCAGGATGCATAGCACCAGCAGGACAGGCTCCGAGTCAGCTGCCGCTAGCACACGAGGCCTTGTCGCATCTGTATGATCTGTAGTAAGGCTGCCTGCACATCTTCATCCATGTGGCCCTGCAGAGAAGGGAGAGGGTGCGTCATTCTTCCTGAACTCCAAAGGTGAGGCCTTTATCCTAGGGCACACCTCATCATTGTAAGAGAGAGTGTCCCACAGGAAGTCTACCACGGAAACAAAGGCATCAGGTCACATGGAGTAAGTACACAGGAGGGGCTCCTGACACTTATGGCCAGAAAACCAACGGGCAATAATGGCCTCTGCAGTATACATTACAAACAATAAGGTCCATGTACATTGCCCACGGCTGTTGTGGAGTGAGTGTGTGTGTGTGTGTGTGCCCACGCGTGTGTGCGTGCGTGTGAACATGTGTGTGTATAACCTCAGCCAGAGCTTGCCATTTGGCTGGTGAACATCCCTACCCAGCTTGCCCAGGGCCTGACAGCTGGGCTTAGAGACAGGCTGCCACACCCACTCAGCAGTTCCTTGGTGCTGGGATCTGAACTCTGGTCCTCAAGCTTGTAGGAAAAGTGTTTTGCCCACTCAGCCATCTCCCTGCCCTTCCCCTTTGAGGAGAAAAGTGACTGAGGAAAAAAATTCCCATATTGACAATGTTACCTAAGCAGGATGGCACATCCCTGCAGCGCATCTTCTCACTCAGTGCCATAGCACTCCTCCCGAGCCAGGTAACTGCTCACTTTTATGTAATATTCACTAGACAGACATATTACATGTCCTTGCCTCTTCCCTAATGTCAGACATTTATGTGTATAATATTTTACACACACACACACACACACACATAAAATCTTTATAGTCAGGCACTTGGAGAAGTAGCAGCTGGCTCAAGAGATGGGCTCAGCACCGGTGTATGATGAACAACTGTAATACCGTAACTCAGGAAATAGAGGCCGGAAGACCAGGAACTCAAGGGCTGCCTGGACTACATGAGACCAGTATCAAAAAACCAAGACACAGCAACAAAAAGCCAGCTCAATATTTGAATTTTCAAAGGACTACAACACTTTGCTTATTAGAAATAACTATTTATACTTTCACCTGACTGGGTATAAAAGACCCATTTTCCAAACACTTAGCCAAAACTATTGGCAATGAAAGGTACCTCTTATATACTGGCATCTCTCCTGTTGCAAAGTTGTGTGTGTAAATCATTTATATTTTAAAAGAAAACACTTAAAAGTTTTAAATTAGGGGCTGGAGAGGAGGCTCAGTGTGTAAGAGTGGTTGCTTTGCAAATGTGAGGCCCTGGGTTTGAATTCCCAGCACCCACATAAAAACCCTGGGAAACGCTGTAAGAGCCTATAACCCCAGCACTGCAGAGTAGAGGCAGGCGGATCAAGAGCTCTCTGGTTACCCAGTCTAGCAGAACTGTGAGCTTCAGGCCAGTGACAGACCATGCCTCCAGGCAATAACGCAGATGGCAGAGTAAGAAAAGCACCCAATGGCCTGGCCTGGCCTCCACACATACCTGCATGTATGTGCAACACACACTCGCACACATACACACTCATACACACAGACACACACACAGATACACACACTCATACACAGAGACACACAGATATACACACACAGACACAGATACACACACTCACACTCATACACAGAGACACACAGATATACACACACACAGACACACGCATACTCATATACAGACACACACACACACATACACACTCTTTTAGATAGCAGGGTTAAGCAGATGCAAATCTGTGGCAGGCTTCTAAGCTTCTGCTCTCGTCTTTATTATTAATTTATTACCGGAGCATCTGAGTAGCTTTGGCAGGACACATCTATGAATATAAAAAGTTTTGCCTCCCAAATCTGTTTTTACAGCAGCAGGGTGTTTAAATTTCAAATGTTAGCCACAGTTGACTAAACTGGATCCATAGTTAACTGCACGATGCCAGCCGGCAAGACGCCTTCAGATGCCAAGTGCTGCTGTTGCTTCATTAGGACGCAGCAGAAAACAATTATAGATTTCAGAAAGGCGCATTACACAAGGTAGAAAAGTCTCAGGAGCTGTCATGGCGTTTTGCTCTGCCCCCTCTGGCCAAGACTAGGATGTTTCTCATCCCTTCTAGTATTGAGTTTCTGTGTGTATGTGTGTGTGTGTGTGTGTGTGTGTGTGTGTGTGTGTGTGTGTATGCGCGCACGTGTG
Source organism: Mus pahari (assembly GCF_900095145.1). Classification (NCBI taxonomy): domain Eukaryota; kingdom Metazoa; phylum Chordata; class Mammalia; order Rodentia; family Muridae; genus Mus; species Mus pahari. Next base: position 55,788,179 of record NC_034599.1, on the reverse strand, counting down.
CGTGTGTGTGGATGTGTCTTTGTGTGTGTATACATGTGCACGTGTACGTGTGCACACGCATGTGTGCATGTGCGAGCATGCAGAGGTATCAGGTGCCCTGCTTTACCACTCTTTGCCCTATTTCCTGAGACATCATCTCTCACTGAACCTAACTCTGGGTTGGTGTTAAGCCTCAGTAATCCTCTTGTCTCTACCACTCTGGGAGTTGGCCTCACAGGCACTCAGGTAGCCATGCCTGTCTCTTTCCGGGATCAGAACCCAGGTCCCCATGTTTGGCCAGCAAGTGCGTTTACCCACTGAGCCATCTCTGCAGCCTGATCTGTGCTGTTCTATCCTCTCATAAACGTCCTGTTCTGTTGCCCATTGACAGCTCTAGTAAGTGAAATAATCTTTCAGAGCTCAGCAAATGTCCTACCCACTCAGAGGGCAGCAGGAGCACCCTCCCTGCCATCTCTCTTTTTAGAGCCCCCTCCAACCCTACAGGAAAAGTAGACTACTGATTTTAAGAATCTGATGTCAGGGGGCTGGAGAGATGGCTCAGTGGTTAAGAGCACTGACTGCTCTTCTGAAGGTCCTGAGTTCAAATCCCAGCAACCATATGGTGACTCACAACCATCTATAATGGGGATCCGATGCCCTCTTTTGGTGTGTCTGAAGACAATGACAGTGTACTCACATACATACATATAATAAATAAATAAATAAATAAATACACTTCCAGGATCTATTAAAAAAAAAAAAAGCATGCACCACCACATTCAGTTCATTCACTTTATTAAAAAAAAAAAAAAAAAAAAAAGATCTGATGTCAGAAAGTACGTTTACTATTTAATTTTTTAATTGAGTTCTCTTTCTAAAAAATCATGTTTCTTTGAAATTTGCTGTCTTCCCTCCTTGCTTCTGTTTGTTTTTAACAGAACAGTGTGGCTAACTCATCTCAAATCCAAATAACTTCTAGTATCCCTCACTCGTGATTCCAACATTGTCTCTTTCAGTACGTCTTCTTGCACAATCTATTCTGAGAATGCGGGAGACTATTTGCTCGGCTGCCACGGAGCAGAAACAACCCATCTCTCACACCCGAAACATTTTCTTAGCATATTTCTTTTATAGGCCTTTTCAGAACAACACAAAAGAAGAGAATTTACAGTCCTCTGCTTCACTGAGTTTAAGGCTCTGTAAGTAAATAACCAATTATAACAGACCAATTTTCCCTTAAATTCTTACAATTCTGGGCACACCCCTTTGTCCTTTTCTGATTTTTCAAGTGTTTGCTACTTCAAAGAACCCCCCCCCCGAAAGCTACCAGGAAACATATGCAGCCCCCTCTACTCTCTCTCTCTCCCCCTACGCCCTCCTCCCCCCCTCCCGACAGCCACGTGTGATGTCAAGGCATTATCCCAGCTAGCGACACTGTTAACGTGAGCTGCCATCATGTGTTGCCAAACTGTCTAGCGGATGAGTGGCAAGCAGATGGAGACAACACTAAATTTAAGATGTTGTGTTGCTGTGTAGCTTTGTAAATTGTTCTGGGAGATATGCAAGCCATGATTAAAAGAAACACAATTATTTTTAAATAAGCATATGGGCTTGAGCAACTTCAAATGTCAATTACATGCATGTAAGTTTATTCAAAAAATAAAAACAGTATTTTATTTTTCCCTAAAATGAATAGTCTTTTCCAAAGACATAGCTGTTCCTACCTGTGCGGCACTGAGGAGGTGTGTCCGGTAGATAGCGATAACTTCTTGGTGCTGTCTGTCAGCATCCTAGAGCCATGGGAAAGTAGACAGAGGAGAATGTTAGCACACATGTGTGCAAGACCAGGAGACTTGCAGAAATGAGTGTGAGACCTCCTGCTGTAGATTGGCAGGTTATTAAAGGGCTCCTGCCACCCTTAGAACAGAAGCACGGATGCTAAACTACACATGATGGAGCTGCTGTAAGGGTTTCCCTAATACATATTCATGTTCCCAGGAAAGCTACGCCATTTACCCCAAGTCACAGAGGATTGCTGTGTGTGTGTGCCTGTGTGTGTGTGTGTGTGTGTCTGTGTCTATGTGTCTGTGTGTCTGTGTCTATGTAGAGTCCACAGAGGCCAAAGGCATCGGGTTCCATGGAATGGAGTTATGGGTTGCTGTGAGCTGCCCAATGTGGGCTCTAGGAACTGAACTTGAGTTCTCTGCAAGAGCAGTATATACTTCTAATTGCAAATCCATCTCTCACGTCCAGGTCTTAAAAATAAAAAACAAAAAACAAAACAACAAAAAAGTTTTTGTTGTTGTTGCTATTATTAATGATCATGAATACTGCTTTCGTGTGGAAGGACAGGAATGAGAATGTAGATGCATATGGACACACACACGGACACACACACACACACACACACACACACACACACGGAGACTTAAAAATAAACATAAATATCTTTTAAAAAGACGTGGCTTTTGCTATTTGGACTCTGGAGACCAAGCTGATAAGCGTGGATTCTCTCTCGTATGTAAGGAGGCACCCCCCTGGAGTCTCTGAGCCAGCACTGACAAAAGGGAAGAGGTAGCTCAGTCCTGGACCCCTAGAACGTGACACTAGAGGAAGTTCCCTCCTCCCACCCCACCGTTAGGTGCCTTCCTCGGTTGTCAGGCTTGTGCACCAAGTGCTGTCCCCTGCTGTGCCACCTCCCAGAACCTCTGCTCTTAATGCCTCCTACAGGTGTGCTCTAGTGTGCCCACCAGGCCTGCGTTTGTCACCCCGGGTCATGGTGGCCAGATCCCACCTCTGGATACTATTTCATACTATTTCCGTGGCCTGGAAGATCCTCTACCTCCCTTTCATCCACCAAAATGCTTTACACACTCAGGCCAAGTTCTTCCTCCTTCTTTAGAGCCAGTTCCCAATCGATGTTAGCCTTTCCTTCCTGGGAACAGGCTGTTTGAATGCGACCGGCCCCAGACTCTGTGTGGTAGTAATAGTTCCCAGGCACCACCACCCATAGGGAAGAGGCGATTAGATCCAATATTGATAATGACACTGTTAATGTCATCATCACAGGCTTCTTACTACCACAATGGGGTCCTTATGAGCAGTGAGCTTGGCCCCTCTTGCTCTTGCTTTCCTGTGTGACAGCTCCTGCCATGTTGTGACACAGCCAGGGTTTCACCAGATGCAACCCCTCTAGGAGCCAGGAGCCAGGAGCCAAGTAAGTCTCCCTAAACTACTCTGCCCTGCAGAACGGCAACAGAGGCACAGGTCAGGGAGAAGACAACAGGATGCTCATTGGAGCCTACTCCAATTTGATGCCTACATTACTTACACACATAACACATACTTACACACATAACACACACTTACACACACATAACACATACTTACACACATAACACACATACACTCACACTCACATACACTCACAAGTACACACACTCATGGACACATATACATATAATATACTCATACACACTCACACATACACACACACACTCATATACACTCACATTCACACACTCTCACACACAAAAATACACACTCATGGACATATACTCATATAACACACTCACATACTCACTCACACATGCGCATACACACACAAACAATCTCACATACATACATTCACGCTCACTCACACACACTCAACTCACTCATACACCGTCACATGCACTCACTCACACATACACACTCATATACACACACTCACACACACTCACACACACGGTCACTCACACTCACTAGCTCACTCCGCCGACCCACCCCTCAGTGCCCGGGACACTCACAGCCAGCTGCTGCTGCAGATCCCTCACTTGCCGCTGCAGGGTATCCACCAGTTGGCTCTGCCGCTTGGTGGGGCTGCCACTGCTGTAGGTGAGCTGAGAAAGGCCGTTGAGTGCCTGCTTTAGTCTTTCGACATCATTCAGAAGTTCAGTTATCTTTTGAGAGACAGAGAGAAATTGTAGGAAAACATATACCATCCTTGCACATGAAAATCCTCACACAGAAATCACTCCTCACTTGAGACACGAACTTTAAACAGCGGGTAAGATGCTGCCAAGAGTCTACCGACAGAATACACAGCATACTATTCGTACAATTTCTTGGACTTAATTCCAGCAAATGTCTTCCAAAGACAACACCAAATTGAGAATAAACATCATGAATGCCTTAAAACGGGAGCATGAGCCTAGTTTTCTCTGAGCATGAAGGAAGAACCTCTGATGTTAAACACTGGAAAGGGGTTTTATTAGATGGAGTGTGAAAACTGAAAAAGCTTGGCTCATGTGCACACAGGATTAACTTATGGGCTTTCTTCTCATCAAGGGTTGTAGTATTTATTCAAACAAGTTGTTTTTTTTTTAAATATATTTTTATGTGCCTGTGTGTGCAGTGCCTACCGAGGCCAGCAGATGGCGTCATGTCTCCCCCCCCCCCCCCCCGCGAAACAGGTTATTGTGAGCTGCTGACCAGTCAGTGCTGTAGCCTCTGCTGCCCCAGGAACCGCGCTGTTTAATAACGGCCAGTGTGCATAAGTAGACACAGGACTCAGCTATCACAATGATGTGTTATTGCATCCTAACAACTTTGCACAGAAGCCGAGCGGATTTAAATGCCAGCTCTTATGGGAAGCTGTGCTGCTGGGGAGGGCTGAGGCGGAGGCCGAGGCCGCTTTTACTCATTCCAGATTTCCCCAGCGCATACAGGCCATTTCATAATTACTTAGTGAATGCATTAAGCTGTGATCAGCCTTCATTTTTCATCTCCATGATATAAACTGGACATCTAACAGCTTCAAAAATATTATGCGTACCTATTCTGTAAAACTGGACCATAAGGAAGAAAACCAAGAGGAAAAGATAAATTAAAAATCCTGCTCCTAACATGTTTTAATTTAACGAACAGCAAAGCTAAAATGAACCTGCACTTTGGGAGGAACTATCGGCTACAGGATAGACGGGCCACCGAGGACTGAGGGTAAAGGTGAAGGGTTAAAGGTGCACAGGACAGCAAAGCACAAAAAGAACCAAACTTCCCAGGCCAGGTCTGTAGAAACGCCTGTGGGCAGGGTGCATGGTGACTTGGGCTCAGTGTGCTGGTACAGGTGCATAGGGAGATGGAGTCTGGATGCTCCCCGGCGACCTTGACTCCTGGCAGCCAGAAGCCCACAAGATTCGGACTCACTATTACAAGAAAGTGAGCTTTAGTCTCCCCTCCGTCCCTAACGGTCAGCGGAGGGGACAGACAGAAGAGATGCCTTTGATTTCTGTGCTTTTCCAATTTGGATTTTTTTCACAACCTGTGGTCAAACTGGAAGGGTGGTGCTTTATTAATGGCTTGGTAGACCTGACTGTGGGGTTCTGTGCTAAGGGGTCACAGCCCTACACTAGGATTCCCCCACCCAGCCTCGAGGTCTGCGTCATGCCTACCTTATTATCCTTCGCTTCGATCTGCTTGGCGGACTCCTGGATCCTCTGCTGCAGTTCCATGATCGTCGTCAGGGACTTGTCACACCGCTCCTTCTGATCCCTGATCTCCTGCTCTATGCTGAGATGGAGCAACTCCTTCTCATCCTTGGCAGAGACCTTCTCCTCACACGCTTGGTCATACTTCCTGTTCAGACTAGCCAGTTTGTCATTTAAGTTGGAAATCTGGGTCTCCAAGTCATTCTTGGTGGCTTTGTATTTCGACATGTCGACGACCTCTCTGGTCTCTAAGTTCTTCAGCGCCTGCTTGGTGGTCTGAACCTCTGTCTGGAGTTTGGAGACTTCCTTGGTTTTCTTCTGGCTTTCCTCTTCCTTTTCTCTCAGGCTGGCTTTCATGATTCCAACCTCTTTCTCGAGGGCTTCCTTTAGCTGCAGGTGATCCGCCAGGGTCACAGAGGAGTTCTTCTGATTCTCCAGCAGCTGCTGTAGCTGGCTCACCGTCTGCTGCTCTCGCTCCAGACACCTCTGCTTACTCCTCAGCTCCTCCTTTAACTGCTCAATTGTGCCATTGAGAGATTTCTTTAGAGCCTCCACCTGCTCCAGCGGGACCGGCTGTTTCTGCAGAAGATTTTGGGCAGCAAGGATCTCAGAGGTCTGCTTGGCCTTTTCTTCTAGCAGCTTCTCTCTCTCACTCTTCACGTCGCTGTACTTTTGGGACAGGTCCTTCAGCTGCCGGCTGAGCTCATCTGTCTTCCCATTCAGTGCTCTTTCTGCTTCCCTGGCCTCTTCCACCAGAACGTTCCTATCCTGCAGTTCCTTCTGAAGGGCAGCCAGGTCCTTCCGCAGCCTCTCATTCTCTTGCTTGCCCTTCTTGACCTCTTCGTCCCTCTGGCGACACTTGTGCGCCTGCTCTGATAACTGCTCCTTCAGTCCTTTCTCTGTGGCCTTGAACTTGCGTTCACACTCTTCCAGGCGGGTGAGGGGCGCGTACTTCAGCTTGATGCATTCCTGGATGGTGTCGAGCTCCTTTTTCTGGGCCTTGATCTCAGCATGCAGCGTCACGATCTCCTCCTGGCCCTGGCGGTAGTCGGCCTGGATGGCAGTGTTGGCCTCCTGCGCTTCCTTCAGACTCTGGCTCACCGTGCTCATCCTTCTCGAGTGCTCCTCCAGGCTCACATAGTCAGCCTTCATCTGATTCTGAACATTCTCCAGGTTCCTCCTCAATACTTCATTCTCGTCTCTTAGTTTTGAGACCTCCTGGCTCGTGTCGTCAAACCTTTTCTTCGCCTCCAGTAAGGCTCTGTTGGTTTTCTCCAATGTGCTGTTGAGGGTGGCCTTCACCTCCTCGTGGGTCTTGGCAGGCACATACTGGCTACTCAGAGTCTTTTTCAAGCTGCTGTTTTCAGACATAAGTGCACGTATTTTCTCCTGACCCTCACCACATTTTTTATTAAGCTCAGACAGTTGCTTTTTCAGTTCTTCGATATTGGATTTCAGACCCATTAGCTCCTTTTCATGTTTCTCGGGAGCTACAAACACAGCTTCCAGGCGGCTGACATTCTTAGTCAACTTATCATTCTCCGCCAGCAGTCTCTCTGCTTCCTGCTTCTTCTCCATGTATCTCTGTGTTGCCTCTGAAAGCTTCTTATTCAAATCCTCCACGTTCACGTCATGCAACTTCTTCATCTCCTCGCTGATCCTTAGAGGCACGTAGCATGTTTTCATCTCCGCCGTGAGGCTGTGCACCTGCTGATTGAGAAGCTTGTTGTCTGCGTGGAGTTTTTCCACGTCTTTCTGCAGCGTCTGGTTTTTGAGGGTCAGCTCTGACACCTTCTTTCCCAGCTCTCCCGACTTCTGCTCCAACCTGCTTCTGAGCAGCTCATGCTCCTCAGGTCTGATGTGCTGGGCCCTGACACTCTCCAGCTCCCTCTTCAGCTGTCGAATTTCCCCCTGAGAGCTTTCATAGTCCCGCCCCATCTCCGACAGCCTTTTTGCTTTCTCATTGATGTCATTGGATAACGAGCTCTTCATGCTTTCAAATTTCTCTGTGGGGACGGAAAGGGCCAGCTTAGCCCCCAGCTCCTTCAGCTGGCCCTCCAGCTCCGCGACCCGTCGCCCCCTCCTCTCCAGCTCGACTTCACACGTGCCATATTCCTTCTGCAATCGCTTATTCTCTTCCACCAGCCTGCCCTCATCTCTCTTGAACTCTCCTACCAGCATCTCGCTCTGTTTGACCTGGCTCCGCAGCTTGCCCACCTCTGCTGAAGCGCCTTCATATTTGCCTTTCAGGTCTTTCAGCTGTTCCCTCAGTTCCTCGATGATTCGGTGGCTCCCTGTGGCTGCTTCATTGGTCAGGTGCTCCTTGAGGGCGAGGAAGTGGGTCTGCATTTGCTTGACTTTCCCTTCGGACTCGTACATCCTCTTCTGCACGTCTTTGAGGGCATCTTCCAGCTGCTTGATCTGTTCGTCAGAGTCTTCCTTGACTCTCTCGCACTCCAGAGCTAAGGCTTTGCACTCTGCCACCTTGTGAGCCAATTCGTTTTGGAACTTCAGTCGGTCCTGTTTTGCCGAGTCATAGTAAGTTCGCATGGTTTCCAACTCTTTCTTTAAAATCTCATTTTCAGAGTATGAGGTCTGACTGGGTAAAGACAACTCTAGAGGCCTTAACATAGACCTGCTCTGCATATGGGGAGGTACACCCGGTGATGCACACTGCCAAAAAAAAACAAACAAAAACCATTAACCACAGACCCTAACATCACTGTGGTGACTTCTATTTTATAGAGGGCTCTATACAGTATCTACATCATCAGTAATCAAAAGGCTTTCAGATTAAGAAGATGGGAGAGATGGGAGGAGCAAAATAAAGAATCAATTTTGGGTAAGAAAAACAGTTCTGGGTAGGATTTCCTTATTACACTTAAGATATCTTGGGTAGTCTTGTAAGGCAATTTCTAAAGAAAAGAGCTGTGGCGCTGGGCTCAGTTTCCTTTCTGCAGCCAGCATCATGACTCCATACGTCATGGTGTAGAAACGGCCCAGAACTTCAGGTTCTAAAGCAAGTCATCAGAACCCCCAAGAAAATACTGCATTTTAAATGTGTAAATAATTTCATAGAATTATATATTATTAAAACGGTTTGTTTCTTTGTTTTGTGGAGTACACATAGATGAGGTAGAAGACGAATTTAGAGAGTCCCAGGGTTTGAACTCAGGTCGTCAGACTTGCGGGTGCCCACCTTTTCCAGCTAAGCCACCTGGCTGATCCACACACATTATTAAATTTCTAATAAAATATATGTGACTTCTGAGCAGCCTCACTGTTAACTCCAATATAATGCTCTTTAAATTTTAAAAATTCTACCAAAATAAGCCCGCCTGTATGAGAACTGTCAGGGAAATGTCAATCAACTAACAAAAGAGACATACATTTCCCTTCTAGCGGGAAGATAGAAATCTTAGCACAAAATATAAAACTCCATAGATACCTTGTTCCCGTGATTAATTAATGCTGACAGAAGAGAAGTATAATTAAACTTCTGAGATAGCTAGCTCAGCTTTCAGGGCATACAGTCATGAAAGACTTGATATAACTATTTTTACTTTCCCATCTAGCAACAGTGTTTTTTATATAAGTATTGATTCATCGATAAATTCAATGGGCTATGGAGACATCCTATTATTCAATGGGCAGAATTTTTTTTTTGTTTTAAGTTATTTGGGTAAATTAAAACTACCTTGCTCTGAATCAAGAGAAAGAAACTGCCAACGTAAAATACGTTCCGAGCCTTGACCTGCCTCTAGACCAGCTCTCAATTGCTCAATTATCTTTGCACTAACACTAGTATACTTTGCCAATTTGACAGAGTCACACCTCCAAGCCATTACACGTATTACAATCAGTTTTTTATCCAGTCTTCCCAAACACTCTGACCACTCTCCCCACTACAGACTTGGGGATCTGCCTCTATACCCTTTCACTATTACTCTTTTCTTAGTCTCAGGGGCTGAGGTAGCCTCAGAAATCTCTGCATTTGAAGATGACCTCGGACTTGTGCTTTTCCTGCCCCCACCACCCGTGCTGGCCTCACAGACGTCTGCCAGCACCTCAGGTTTCTGCAGGGCTGGGGACGGGAGCCAAGGCTCCATGCATGCTGGGTAAATAGGTACGAAAATTGCCAACATTCTACCTCTTGGAAATTTTTTTTTCAAGACAAAGGATATTTAATTGCAAAAAAAAAAAAAAAAAAAAAAGTTTCAGTGCCTGAACTATTTTTGAATGACTCACACCTGTGTCCTTCTACGTGAACCCACAAGGAGAGTTAACATTCTGTGAGGAAGTTGGAGATCAAAGAGGATGGGCAGAAATGCCAGCCTCTTGTTTAAGACACCACAATCAGTGGTGTCACCCTAGAAATAGCAGCATGTACTTGTATTAAACTAAAAAAAACAAACCCAACTTGGACCGTGAAAACCTTACTCAGTGATAACATACTTCATAATTATACGAAGGTTTCTCCTTTGTAGACAGACCCAAATGTTTTCTTTTAGAAAATGTTTTGTTTTTCATTTTAGACAGGGTTTCTCTATGTTCTGGGCTGGCCTGGAACTTGCTGTGTACACCAGGTTGCCTTGAACTCACAGAGATCCACCTGCAAAGGCAAGTGCCACCACATCTGGCCCCTTTAGACAGGTTTTTAAGTTAAATAACAAATGTCTTACCTGTGAATCTGCCGTGTACATTTGACCTTGTTTATGAAGCATATCTTCTTTTCCTAATTAAAACCAATAAATGATAGTTTACATATTCATGCACAAGTTGGCCTTGTGTAGGCTAAAGTGGGTATAATTTGTCCTTTATTATATAATCAAACTAAAAGCAGTACAATATGAACCTGTTCTTGTTCTAAAGTAGACATATTTTTCCTTTTTCAGTAAAAGGAAAGTCCCTATGGTCGGCTGAACAACAGGTACTAAAGGTGGTTTTTGGAAATACATAAGGCTGGGCTGGGGATGGCTCAGTGGTCGGGGCATTTGCTATTTCTTTGTGAGTTCAATTTCCAACACCCACATCGAGTAGCACACAGCTGCCTGTAACTCCAGCCCCAGGGACCTGATGCTCTCTTCTCACCTTTGTGGGAATACTTATCCACACAGAGACACACATTTTAAAATAAAATATATACTTTAAAAAAGAAATCTGTAAGACTATTAGGTTAAATAGGCTACACGATTACAGTAAAATGTATATAATAAGTCAAAGTTACAGGTTAAACATTACTGTTGAACTTAATAGAGAAACAAAAAGATAGGTTTTCCAGAGAAATTGTACCAAACCAGAGAATAAGACAACAGAGGAGATGAGTTATGGGTAATCCTATAATAACAAATAAATAATTGCTTATAAACATGTGAAACATTTACCCACACTGAGATTACTCTCCACCAGGAAACTGTATTTGTTTTCATTGGGGGAAAAAAGTAAGTCAGAGAGTTGGCACAGTGGTTAAGAAAACCAGCTACTCTTTCAAAGGATCCAGGTTCAAATTCCCAGCACCCCTAAACCTGCTCACAATTGTCTGAACAGCATCTTTAGAGACTCCAAAGCTTTCTTCTGGCCTCCAGGGGCACTGCATGCAGGGCCTCTGTGCCTACCACATTTCACCATGGGCCACAGTGCTCCTCTGAGCCTCCTCTCCGTGTGCTGCAGTGCAACCTGTAGACAGGCTGTGTGTACAGGGAGGTCCAGCCTACAGACACAGCCATCCCCATTTGTCCTGAACTGTCAACTGTAACAAAACCCCACGCGTTCATACTTACGGTTACTCGAGTAACTTCCGGGTCCTGGGTGATCACTCTGAAATCAGAAGTGCGAATTAAAACATTTTAGGTTTTAATTTAGGTCTGCGGTTTGTCAAATGTTCTATTTCAGTTCTAAAGGATCCCATCCTTGAAAACATCCTGTCACAGGCCTTGCTTCTCTGGCCTACAAAGGACAGAGTGCTGGTGACAGGGTCAGCTGGACCCAGCACTTCTCTAAGCACTCTGACAAATGCAGCCAAGTGCTTCACGCAAACACTGCACTGCTCTGGACACAAGAATAAGCTGCAAAATGATGGCGCGCACCTTGCTGCCGCCCTTCTGCTCCTGTGTGCCTGGGAGGGGAGGAAGGAAGTGGCCACAGGCAAGGCGATGGAATTGGATTTCCTGGAACTGGAAAGCCCACAGTAGGGACTGACTCTGGGGGATTGGAATCCATTGTTTCAAGCTGTAGAGATGCAGGCTGTTGAGGTGCGGACATTGTTGTTGCCAAATTAAACTAGGGCAGAGGTCTGCCCACGGCAGAGCAGCAGTGAGGGAAAAGAGCAGAGAGACACCTCAGACGCCCAGGGTTAAAACACACTGGGACTGTCCCTTTTCCCAGTGCGGGTGTCCAAAGACTAGTGCAGAGGTGAAAATCCTACACCCCAAGGGTCAGGGCGAGTCAACTTCAACAGCTCAACACCAACCTCCAGCCTAGGAGTGTTGAACCCCTAAATTAATATCACCCAGCGTTTCACAACTAAACTAACTCACCTCCACTAAATGCAGTGCCCCAAAGGCAGGAAGAAGCATGTGCAAGCGTAGGCTAGCTGTTCGTTCTACATGGCTTTTAATACTAGAGTCTGTAATCATTTACGGACTTAGATGTGTATGGGGGGGCAGACACAATACATACAGGAGTTTAAAACTTAACTTGGTTTTCTTGTCTTTTCTTCATTTCTCAATTACAGCATAAACTAGCCTCATTCTAAAGTCCCCAGGTTTCGCCCAAATCTGACCAAGATAAATGCCTTCATACAGTTTGTTTACACTCAGTTCATCAGAATGCTGTGAACACTCAAGTCAGCTCTGTGTGTCCATGGCTGTCAAGACGTAGACACTCAGACCGGCCCCCAGGACACAGTGCAGAGCTTGGGTTGGGCTGTGTACATCCACCCACAGACTTTAACTGATCAGGTTATTTATAATGTCTAGCACAGGGAAATGCTGCACAAATAGTGTAAGGGATTATTTTGGGGAAAATAACAAGAAGAAACACATCTGCACATGTTCAATAGAGACATTTCCCAATATTTTTTATGTACTATCTTTTAATTTATGGATGCAGAACTCAGAAACATGGATAGGGAGTGCTGACTTTAAATGATCTGTACTGGATTTAAGTGACTAATTTCATAAGTACATATAGGTAGGGCCTGGGAGTTTTCTTTTGCTTTAAAAAAACCCATTGCTTATATGAAAATTCATCACAATAAATATGTACTGACGAAAGGAAATATCCCCATTGTCTTGATGGGAAAGTGACTAAACAGGACATGGGTCATGGTCACGCCCACTGCGGGAGGAAGCAATGTCACACAGTGCTAAGGAGATGGAAGACTTCAACAGCGTGTGCCCCCTGCTAAGATCACACCACCTACTTTGGGTTCATGAAGGCCAAGAGGGGGCATTGGATTCGCTGGAAGTGGAGTTACACACAGTTGTGAGCTGCCATGTAGGTACTGGGAATCAAACCTGGACCTTCTGGAAGAGCAATGAGTGCTCTTAGCTGTTATATTTATGCTTTTAAATAAAAAAAATTAAAAGTAGGTGGTGATGCAAAGGCATGCATGCAAGCAAGCAAAACATCCATACACATAAATACATGTTTTAGAACACCTGCATGCTGGTTTTGATATATGAAATAGTAGTTACTTTTCTATAGTATATCATAGCCTATTGAGAGTTCTAAACTCACTTGCAGAATGTGTGAGCCCCTTACTGGGCAAATCTCTGTCCCACAGCCCTTTAAGTACAGATAAAAAGGAAGCCTTCATATGGGGATAACGTGTGTCACTGCATGCTGTGCTGAGCAGCCGGAGTGTGAAAACATTGCCTACTGCTAGACTTCACAACCATTATTAAAATGTCATCCAGGACTGTGAACAAAGATACCAAAGGAAATATCCTTAGCTCCTCAAGTTACTCTGAAGCTTATAAAGTTGTGTTTCTAAATAACCTTTTGAAGGCACTCCTAAATCTAAAACACTGTTTTGTTTTAAATTTTAAATTTTACTGAAGTATCCCAATATTCCCCGTGTAGTGCAGTGACCTTCCACATGTGCACATCTGTCTAATCACAAACCAGATCAACAGTTTGAGAGCATCGTGGTGCTGGACGGCAGTAAGAGAGAAGCCTGCCTGGCAGAGCCCTGCCTGAGAGCCTGGGGCATCCCAGGTCACTTAGGTGGCATTGCCTGGAGCGTCCCACATCACTTACATGACATTTCCCCATTTTTAGAGTCACGCCACTACAAGTTCACAGGATAAAACAGCATGTAAGGTTTTGAAAAAGTACAAGACAAGGGAGCAGTTTCAGGAAGAGAGTCTAGAAAGAAACTAAATGTCACCTACATGCCACCACCGGCTGAGATGTTCTCACCTAGCCTACAAGGGGCATACTGTTAGGAAACACATTTAGGGACATTAAATAAAGAGTGAATTTATAATTCAAGTCAATTCCTACACAAGGTCCCTTCCCACTATTCACTGCAAAGACAAAGAATAAAAGAAAATAATTTAATCTTCTTTGTACCTCAAAATATTTGAATCTGTTTTTCAGGGCCTCGATGGTTCTTAAGCTTTCTTCATGTTGCTTCTCTTTAGCTGCCAAAAGGGACTTCAGCTTTTCTCTCTGAAATGGGAGGGAGAAATAGAGAGTAAGCTGACCCTGTGCCTGAGATGCGGTAAACATCTGCTTTTACCCTGTGCTGCTGAGATGCAGTAAATATCTGCTTTGAAATAGGAACTTGTGTTTCTGCCCTTCTCAGTTGGGACCTGAGTCTTCACTTCAGTCCCAGTCTCTATTTACAAGACACATATAAGCTTTACAACAAAACATGGCAGCCTACCTCGCTTTCCAGATCATCTGCGACCATTACTTCCTAAGGTTAAGAAAAGAAACACATTTTAATTCTTGAACATTTACCTTAGCAAGCATAAGCCTGGGACATAGCTCGGGAAGGAGTGGTGCGTGCCCTTAAAACTGGGACAAGGGTGTGAGGAAACATGTCTCTGGGCACCATGTCTGTCCTGTGAGCTGCAAAAGGATCTTGATTCTTGAGTCAGGTGTCTCACCCGCTCTTCCACCTCCGTCAACAATCTCGCTCTGCTCTCTTTCTGGGATACCCATCAGCTCAGTGGCTGAGCCTCTCCCCTGCTCTGTCTCCTGTCCTCCACACTCGCCAAGTCCCTACCTTTGTATAGGTTATGGGACACCTTCTCCAGTTTTATTTTTGGAATCAGAATGTTCCCTCTTTAAACATCCTATTTTTAATGCATACATAAAACATCCTCTTGTCTCATGGATAATGCTAACAGTGGACAGTGTAGAGTTTTATTTTTGGATTTCCTTTCCCTGCACAATTCATTGCTTCTGTGTTTCTCCAATGTGTGCTTGGTATCCATATCCTGGGACTGAGGCTCTCCTAGGGTAGCTGAGGCTCTCTTGGGGGTAGCTGAGGCTCTCTTGGAGTAGCTGAGGCTCTCTTAGAGTAGCTGAGGCTCTCTTGGGGTAGCTGAGGCTCTCTTGGGGTAGCTGAGGCTCTCTTAGGGTAGCTGAGGCTCTCTTAGAGTAGCTGAGGCTCTCTTGGGGTAGCTGAGGCTCTCTT
>NC_034599.1:55743871-55772944 GCF_900095145.1 Mus pahari | reverse complement strand
CTGAGGCTCTCTTAGAGTAGCTGAGGCTCTCCTGGGGTAGCTGAGACTCTCTTGGGGTAGCTGAGGCTCTCTTGGGGTAGCTGAGGCTCTCTTAGGGTAGCTGAAGCTCTCTTGGGGTAGCTGAGGCTCTCTTAGGGTAGCTAAGGCTCTCCTAGGGTAGCTGAGGCTCTCTTGGGGTAGCTGAGGCTCTCCTAGGGTAGCTGAGGCTCTCGTGGGGTAGCTGAGGTTCTCTTGGGGTAGCTGAGGCTCTCCTAGGGTAGCTGAGGCTCTCTTGGGGTAGCTGAGGCTCTCCTAGGGTAGCTGAGGCTCTCTTGGGGTAGCTGAGGCTCTCCTAGGGTAGCTGAGGCTATCTTAGGGTAGCTGACACTTTGGGTTTTCCTCAGTTCAACAGTAAGTGGACAAGTCAGGAGCTATACACCTGTGCGTCCTAAAGTGACCTCGCTGCGAGATGACACTATTGAGCCTAGCTCAGGCTACAAAATTAAAGAAGGTAGCATTGGAAAGACAACCATAGCATACCTCTTCCTCATGAACACAAATATCACTTAAGATGTCACCATGACAACTCATCCTGGATAAGATGTGCACTCCAAGAGAGACTCGGCTAAACTGGACCACAAGAATTCCCCTTTTCCTCAGTGACTTAAGGATATGTCTTACACTTGAAATTTCTTACACATGCATTTGAAAAGGGATTTTATTTTATTTTGATTATGTGTATTTATGTGTAAGCAGATGTGCACATGAGTGCAGGTGCCTGTGGAGGTCAGAGGAGGGAATTAGATCCCCTGGAGCTGGAGTAACAGGCTGTGTGGGTCTGGGCATGAACGCTGAGCCCTCTGCCAGAGTAGCACATGCTCTCGACTGCTGAAACACCCATCAGGCACACACCGGAGGATGCGCCACATGTCACTGCTTCTGGGACTCTGCGTGCAGCAGTGCCCCTGGACGACCTCCTCACTCCAGCTGGCTTCCCCTCAAAGCTCAGTGAAGCAGAATCTCCCACAAGAAGGCTCCTCAGAAGCACCATGGTGACCTGTCCTCTCCTCTAAATGACCACTGTCAGCCTGTCAACTGTCCAATGCCAATGTGTATATACATGATATATATGCATACATGTACACATACATATACACACACTCTAGATGTACATAACACACACACACACACACAACTGTCAGTGGAAGTTTGTGGTTCCTATAAGATTACAGTACCCAATAAGGGCGATTCGACCCAAGTGCACCTCCTTTAGTGCCTTGATGTAAAGAGAAATGCTGCAGGCGATGACTGACTGCAGATGACTGTTAGGGTGGTAACACGCTTTTGATTGTCTTTTTAGTTCAGACTATTTACCTCATTCAGCTGTAACTGTAAGCCATTGACTTTATCCAGGAGGATTCTTTGCTCTTGCTGAATCTTCCTCAACTTCTCTCTCAAATCTTCATTTTCAATCTCTAGATCCTTTAATAATAAAGAAAACGAATCAATACAACAGAGCAACAACACAGGGAGATGTTGAAAGCACATCACTACCACATGTGGATGTGCATCTAGAGAACACTTTAAAGAATAAATGATGGAAAAGGGGTTTGTGGGGGTTGGGGAGATGGCCCCACAGTTGGGTGCTTTCTGTTCTTGCAGAGGACCTGAATTAGGTTCCTAGCACTCATGTTGGGCAGATGCCACCTGCAACTCCAGCTCCAGAGGTACCCACCTTCATATGCACACAGGTACGTGTGCGCACGCACACACACACACACATGCACACACACTAAAATAAATATAAATCTTTTAAAAAGTTTTCTGTGCACTTTGCTTTGTTGGCAATGCTGAGTTTCAAGGTCAGGGCCCTGAACATGCCTGGCCACAAGCCACACCCCTCAGTCATATGTGATAGTCTCAACAGCTCTCACATGATTGAGAAATCTGAAAACCAACAGTAAAATCACTGCTGTAATAGCTGGTAAATACAAGCAAAACAAGAACACATATTTGTCACTGTGATAAGGGAAAAGGGCAGGCAACTTATGGAGACATAGTAGCAGACGGACGTGCATGCTTAGCCTTTGCTTTAGAGTCCCACACTTCTCAGAGCACTCCAGTCCGTCTCCCAAACTGATCCTCACACGATGGCTCTGACAGAGCACTGCCATCTTCCATACAGGGGCTCAGTTTACACGTTTTAGGTTTTATTTTTAGGTGAGTGTGTGTGTGTGTGTGTGTGTGTGTGTGTATTCACACCCATGAGAGTGCAGTGCCCCCGAGGCCAGAAGGGGAGGCTGGATCCCCAAGAGCTGGAGGTACAGTAGGTTGTGAGCCACCTTTCATACCTGTTGGGAACCAAACTCAGGTTTCTTGAAAAAGCAGTATGTTCTCTTAACCACTGAGCCATCTCTCCACCCCTGCTCCCCAAGCCCTTTTTTTGAGACAGAGTATCTCTCAGTAGCCCAGGCTAGCCTTGAACTCATGACAACTTTTGTGCCCCCACCTCTCAAATGCTGGGAACACAGTCATGAGCCACCTCATCCAGCGATAGTCTACTTTCTTAATGCTATACCACTAAGTTAAAAACCCAAACCAAACACTCTTGTTCTGTCAGACTGAAAGCAGTGTTCTTTTAGTTTGAAGGTAGTTCACTCAAGGACACTAATTAAGGTCCTCTCTACAATATAATCTATGTGATAATTCCTTCCGATAACTTTAGCCAATATGAAGTGAAAGTGCTGTTAGCTCAGTGGAATTTTTTTTTTTTTTTTGGTTTTTCGAGACTGGGTTTCTCTGTGTAGCCCTGGTTGTCCTGGAACCCACTCTGTAGACCAGGCTGGCCTCGAACTCAGAAATCCGCCTGCCTCTGCCTCCTAAGTGCTGGGATTAAAGGCGTGCGCCACCACTGCTCAGCTAATTATTTTTCTTAATCAAAACAAATACTACTTTAAGTTTGGGCTTTATCTCCTTAGCATTAGTGGCTCTCGCTGTAAGCACTGTAATTTTTCTAGAGTAAATGTAAATGTATGGTTTATATGGTAATAATATATATCACACATATATACTTATTTCAGTGTTATTCGACTTATTTATGTAAGATTCATAAGAAAAGTCAATTCCTAAAGAAGGGACTGGCACAAAGCCAACCGCAGACCATGAGAGTCTTCCTTAAGGAAGGTCCCCACGGTCTCACCTGCTAACCTGTGTAGTCTCTTCTCACTGTAACAACATTCAAATCATTTTTCCTCTTGAATTACAAGCATTTGTTTATTTAATTCATTTAATGTGTATGTGCATGTGTGTGGGGGAGGGGAGTCACTTGCAGAAGATAGGCCTTCTCCGTCTGTGGGACCCAGGGATGGAAGTCAGCTCAGCACACATGGCAGGCAGCAGGCGCCTGTGTGAGCCGAGCTGCGGCCTGTGGTGGTTTGCCAGGCAGGAAACAGTACCTGAAAGCTCTGGCGCTCTCTCTGCTCCCTCTGAGCTGACTTCACACTTCCTTCATCTTGAGTGTGTGACAAATTCCGCTTTTGTAAAACAGGAAAAAAACAGTGGTTAGGATGTATGAGGTGACAGAAAAGCAAACTTTCTCTCAATGTAGTGGTTCTCAATTTTCCTAATGCTGAGACCCTTTAACATGTAGTTTCTCATGTTGTGGTGACCTGCCCCAATTATAAAATTACTTTTGTTGATACTTCATAACTGTAATTTTGCTACTGTCATGAATCATAATGTAAATATCTGTGTTTTCTGACGGCCTTAGGTCACCCCCATAAAGGAGTCATTCCACCCCCAGGTTGAGAATCACTAAGGTAATGAATGGGTATTACACCCATACACAGGTCATTCAATGTTACACTTCACCATCCTCTGCCACAAGGTGGCAGTGTTTCCATTTAAAAATGCCAAATGGACCTCAATGAGCGATACAGGCATTAAGTAAATCAGAATTTAAAACCTCTTAACTAAAGTCACAAATGTTTAAAAATGAAAAAAAAAATGTATGAGAAACACAAAACAAAAAAGGCATTCAACAAAAAATTGCCGCCTGCCAGTGAAAGAACAAACTCATGTAAAAACATTGGTGGAGGGGGAGGAAATCACACTAAGTTTGAAAGACAGTATGGGCTTCTCTGAACAAGGCTGGAGCAAAAGTTCAAGGAGCCAGTGAAGGAAGAGACAGACAATGGTTCAGCTGCAGCTGCACAGAGCGCCGCAGAACTAAGCTGGGTATGCCTCTGCCTTTATACATCTGCTGCAGCTGAAACTCTGTTCCAGCTTAGCTTTAACAAAATCACAACGCAGCAGTTGGGACAAACACTCTCACGCACACCTATCTTTAAATCTGCACAAAAGCTAATCCAGAAAGGGATTTCTCTGTTCTTGAGTTGTTTTTATTTCTTAAAGCTGCTGATTTAATTCTCTGAGGGTCTATTTTTTTTCTGTTATATGAGGTTTGTTTAATCAAGCTTTAGAGCATCATTTCAGCAGGTCTGGATGCAGCATTAGAAGGCAGGGCTCCATTACAGAGTCCTGCAACCATCATTTATTTGGTCTGCACCGTCGTCCCAGCTTTGGTCACCAGATGGCATCCGACAGCTCTCAGGTCACTCTATTTGACTCTCTCTTCCTTCTTCCCTCCCTCACACTGTCCACTCTCACCCTGCCAGCCTCAAACGTACTACATCAGTTCTACCCACTAAGGCTCAGGAGACCCTTCCAGGCACCGCTGGCTTCCTGTGGCAGTGCCACATACTGACTGGGGCTTCCGTCCTGCCTTTGCTAGTCAGTAGTGCTGTGATGAGACACATCTAAAGTCCTGGACATGCAAAGCCCTTCTTAACCTGGCGCTGGCCTCCTTACACTGTGCATACCACTGCAGGCACACTGGCTTCGACATGCCCTCCCTCAGGAAGGCTCCTCTCACAGTGTATGCTCTCGGCTTTGTTATCCCTCTGTGCGGTCTTTTATCGCAGATCTGCCACCACACCATGTCTTCCCTGGCTCACTGTGCATCCCTGTTACTAACTGGAGCACTTCAGGAGGGCAGGGATCCAGCACACCACACATCCCTCAGCACTTAGAACGGTAACTGGCACCCTACAGGTATTCAACAAGTCCTCTACTGAACAAACGCCAGCCTGCCTTTGTCCACTACATTTGGGCTCTCTGACACTAGACAGACAGCAAAGAACAAATCCAATCTACAATTGATCTCTCTACAATTGATCTCTCTAGATATGTTCAATAAATCATAGAAACATGGGAATTGGAGCCATTTTGTCTTCTGTTCCCAGCAAAATATTGATTCCTTGCATTCACTGAGATAATCCTTACATCAGGAAACAAAGTTCCATTTCCATACTGACAATCAGTATCGCTTGATTTAAATACATGTGTATTCCAGAACTCTGCTCATTAGTTCATCTCATCAACAGGGAGGTCTGGAAGCAGTTGCTCCAGACAGAAGCATCAGCAACAGGCAAGACCCATGCATGAATACATGCTGCGTTCTGACAGAGTGAATGGCAGGCACGCTGCGGCTGCAGCGTGGCCTTCAGATGGTGTGACAGGGCAGACAGTGTGATGAGAGGGAGATGCTAGGAAAATACCTGTTCCTTCCTCCTCAGAGCTGGGAAGTGGCCCGACTCCCCAACTAGAGCAAAGCGGGGAGCCTGGAAGGGAGCGGCCAGCAGAGGAGGGAAGCTGCCGGCTCAGGCTTTGGAGCCAGGGTGTCGTGAACCAAACCCCATTCTAACTCGGAGAGATGAGAAGACAGTGTAAGAGTTTCACTCAAACTGGGATGCAAAGGGAGGCGGGTCACAAGATTTGTTAAAAATAGTACCAACTAAAGTGTTTTGTGGATCATGATATTTTTTAAATTAGTCAAGCCCCCCAATTAAATGCATCTAGAAAAGACACTAAAAGGAAATAAGACATTAACAGTGGTATTGAACTGTGCTCAGGAGGGTGTGTTGGCACACGCCTATTATTGCTGAGACAGGAGGACAGCAAGGCCAGGGTCAGCCTGAACTACACAGCAAGACTCCAAACACAGAAACAAACCCACTTTTCCCTTCATTTCTTATTTCATTGGAAGAATCTCCTCTAACAGTATAATCACCTTCGTCGTTAAGGCCAAAATGCCTTAAAGAGTCTCATAAGGTCCGCCTTTCGTACAGGATGAGGTGGGATGTTCAAGGCCCTCGTCAGGATGTGACTTCCTACTGGAAAGTAGGAGCCAAAGCCCCTTGCCTCATCTGAATAGCGCGGTATGACTAACAAGATCTCTTGCCCTGAGCACACACTTTGTGGGCACTGATTATCTGAGGGCAGACAACATGTGGTTAAACTCAAAACACCCACGTGTAACCACTGGCAATTCTAAAGACAATACTTAAATGGTACAGTTAAATAGTTTTTAAAAATGTAAGTAAAGGCACACCTGTTGCAAAGGCGGCCCTTTCCTCCAGAGTTCTCTCCCTAGGGATTTAAAGAGAAGACCTGTTAGACAGCAGCATGACGTAGGCAGAAGGCTTCCCCAACTGTACCATCAGGGTAACCTTGGGAGGCTTCTCCAGCCATGCCTTCAGGGTAACGCAGGCGCATTTGCATTCCCCAACTGAGTCGCACATCCAATTTTTACAGCTTGCTACTTTCTCCTTTATTCTCAAAACTTATGTTTAAAACGGTAGTGAGTCTGTCTTGCCTACCAAAATAGTGAAGATTTTTTAAAACGATGATATAAATAGAAAGGTAATTTATCAAGTTATGCACAAACTTAAATATGCATATCCTGTAACTGAGTAATTCAAATTGTAGGGAATGACGTTTTTAAAGATTTGCTTTTTTTTTCTTTATGAGTGTGTTGAGGGATTCAGGCGTACAGTGCCCACAGAGGCCAGCAGACCCCTGTGGAGCTGAAATTCACAGGCCGTTAGAAGCCACCCAACTTGGGTGCTGAGAACTGAATCCAGATCTTGTGGAAGAGCAGCGCGTGCTCTCAGCGGCTGAGCCATCTCTCCTTCCCCACGGACTAATCTAGGTGATTATAAAATATGTAAAAACACACACATTAGTAGAAACCTAAATAATTGAAACACCACCTACCTAAAGTTGCTTTGTTTAAATAAATGAAACTGTGTGTATCAATAAGAATTATGCTACAAACAAAATTTATGCAGGAACAGCCTTGCAAACGCATCATATACCCCAGCGGAGGTCCAGTTCAGAGTGAGGGCAGTTGACACGTGTCTTCACAGGTATGGAACGGACTAGAAGGGGTAGGCTTCGAAATGCTACTAGGGGCTCCCGAGAGAGAGAGAGAGAGAGAGAGAGAGAGAGAGAGAGAGAGAGAGAGAGAGAGAGAGGAGAGAGAGCAAGAGAGAGAGAGCATGAGAGTAAGAGAGAAAGAAAGTGAGAGAGCAAGAGAGTAAGAGAGAGAGAGAGAGCAAGAGAGAGAGAGAGCGTAAAAGCACGAGAGAGAGAGAGAGAGAGAGAGAGAGAGAGAGAGAGAGAGAGAGAGAGAAGCTAACTTTACTGAACTGTTCTACAGTTTCCAGCTCTTCCTGAAGAAACAGGCACATACCTGCCACAGGCATTTGGCACGTGCCTTCTTTAAAACTTTTTTTTTTTTTTTTTGACAGCCTAGGGCCAAGAAGGTGGGTCAGTGGTCAAGAGCATTGACTGTTCCTGCAGAGGACTCAAGTTCAGTTCCTGGCATCTGTTCTGGTGGCCCACAACTGCCTGTAACTCTAACTCCAGGGGATCTGATGCCCTCATCTGGTCTCAGCGGGCAACTGCACTAACCCCCAGACACATATACACATTATTAAAAGATATATATATATACAAACCCAGTACAAGCTTAGGATCTCTGTGGGGCCACTCTAGTCTACTGAGTTCCAGAATGGCCAGGACTATATACTAAGACCTTTTTCTCAAAACAAAGAAATGAAACCCTTGGTAATCTGATTGCCTCACTCCTCCTCATCAACATTAGCATGGGCCGTTTTTATGTGTCCATTGCAGAGTTAGTAGGACATCCCTGTTGCCTCCTCTTCCTCAGCTAGAGTTAGGCCGCGTTAGGCCGCAGTGGTCAGAGATGCCCTGAGGAGTCAGACGCCACTGTGGCTCAGCTACCTTGACACAGGAGTTCTGCCCCAGCCTCCACGGGGCAGCTCAAGGCTGCTCTGGCTCTGGGGGATCTCAGGCCCCCCTCTAGCCTCCACAGTACCTACTCCACAAACCAGCGCATAGACACACAGAATTAAAACTAAAACTTCAAAACATTTAAAAACATGTCCTTTATAGAAACCCACCGCCGCCTTTGATGGTGTTTTCTGATGCTGTCTTCAGTAGGTTCAGGATGTCCAGATTGTCACCAATTCTTGCGTAGTAAGAACTGTCGTGGCCAAGGGCATCCAGCAAGGTCAGGTCGGCACCATTTTTCATGAGGACTTCTACAGCGTCTCTGCAACCGTACTCGCAGCCCAGCATCAGAGCTGTTCTGAGAGCAGACAGAAAAACCAAGACCTTGTGGAAACTCCAAGGAATATTCCAGAAATACCCTGTTAGGAAAGCCTCCCTTCTAAAGAGCAGATGCCACCTCAAGAAGTTATATTTCCTACAGATTCAGATATTACTTCATCTTTTTGTATCTTCAACTCATCACATTTCTAAAACAGAAACCCTGTTGCTCTGTGTTTAGTGGCAGAGAGGGAAATCTAACTTCTTTTTGTTGCTATTTCCCAGCTTCAGACTCACTGTGTAGCAGAGAGTGATCTTGCGCCCTGTTCTCACTGCCCTGGCCCCAGTGCTAGGCTTACGAGCATGCACACCACGCCTGTCCTTCCGTCCTCTTTCATACTTTACCTATGTCAATCATTAAGTCAACCTAGTTTGTTCCAGCTCTTCAATGTCCTTATAACTACTGCAAAAATCTTCCCCAACTACAGTTGTCTGCTCAAAACCCAAATGTTCAAACACTTCGGTGAACTAACCAAATTCCCACACTTTCCCTACAAATCCCTCCCCCCGGGGAGGAGGTCAGATTCTGCTCTTGATGTCCTGTTTAAAGGAGTCTTGCTGGGCTGGGGACACAGTTCAGGTGCACAGTGCTCGCCTAGCATGCACAAGGCCCTGAGTTTGATCCCCTGTACCCTGCAGGCAGGGTTGTATGTGCCTGTGATCTTAGCACCCATGAGATAAGGGCCCGAGGATCAAAAGAGGGAGGTCATCCTTAGCGTCATGGCAACTGTGAAGCCAGCCTGGGATCCATGAGACCCAGCCCTAAGTAAATAAATAAATGAATAAATAAATAAGCAAGCCAATAAATAAGTAAAGCATAGGTGGGAGGATGAAAGAGCCTTGCTTCCTCGCAGGCAGGCCTTTCAGAAACTCACCCACACTATCATGAATCTATCCTATTTCCACACGAGCGTCTCAGCCTTGTGTCTACAGAGAACAGTCATGTTGCAGTACAACTAAGTTCCCAACTAAGTCAGGAGAATCCTAGAAAGCCTTGTCATATCCACCCTTACCACTGACGGAACAGACGCTCAATGAAATACTGGCAGATCCTGCATCTCTCAAAGTGGGTGAACTAATCTAATGAGTGACTCCCTCCATAGCAGATAAAATTACTGAGCCTATATCTACTAAACTGACTGATCCTATAGCTACTAATGTGACTTACCCTCCATCTACTAAAGCAACTGATCCCACACCTAATGAAGTGACTAATCCTATATCCACTAAAGTGTCTGCTTCTATACCCACTAACGTGACTGACCCCATATCCAATCAAGTGACTTACCCCATTGCCACTAAAGAAATTTATCCAATGTCTGACTCCTGTTTCAATTGTGAACACTGGATATCCTTGTCTTATTTTTCTATGCATGTTCTCTTCTGTAGCCACGCCCCTCTGTAACTGCTATCATAAACATCTATTCATAAACTAATAAAATTTTTCTTACTAGATTAAAAAATGCTAGAGATATAACATGAAGAAAAACTTAAATAGTGTCAAAAATTATATTTCCCAAACCATCTGCTACAAGCTTATACAAATATGAGCACCTCTCCTCACTTTGAGAGTGAATTTCCAGTGAAAGCAAAGTGCTTTGAAACATGTAAGGTCGATAGAAATATCAAACATTATACTGGAGTCTGCATGGTCACCCTTCTTTAATCCTAAATTTAACTTCAAAACCAAATCTTCTTCATTGTGCCTGGAATCATGCATGTGATATCTACATAAACAGGATAATGCAAAGATGCCTCAATTACTCAATCACTGGTGTCTTACTTAAGAATTTCCTTCTTTGAACTAAAGGGGATGTAACAGAGTGGGGAGGGCACAGAGCCATGCCAGAATATGATCAATATACAACATGTGCTTGTATGAAGATATCCTTATGTAACATAGCACTGTGTTCAAGGAATATATAACAAAAGAATTTTAGAAAACACTTCAAAAAGAAATATCTGCATAATAAAAACTCAAGCTAAAAACTCTGATACCTAAATACTATTTTATTATATCTGTCTACTTCCAATGAGTTACGAACAGTAGGATGCACATTTAAAAGAATAAAATTAAAGTAAATGGACATGTGTTAGTAATTATAAATACTCAGAAATTCTGGCTAAAAAATACTATAATAAATAAAACAATTGAGGGAATATTTTCCAGTTATTTGTCAACAGAAAATAACCAAAATCATGGTTCTTGTGTAAGTAAGCATTATGACATAAGTGATCAAGAAATGAGACAATTATAGATAGAAATTATCAGACCATGTCAACTGAAGTAGCATTAAATACAGAAGGAAATATCAATGAAGGGACTCTGCCCTGGCTAGGTTTGAGTGACTCCTGAACCAGCTAGGAGTCATTTGAAAAGCCCCAGCTGAGGGGTTATCTAGACCAGACTAGCCTGCAGGCGTACTGTGGGGGATTTTCTTGATTGTTAATGTAGGAGGTCCCGGCCCACTGTGGGCAGCTCCATGCCTAGGCAGGTGAGTTTGGACTATATATAAAAACTAGCTGTGTATGCGCGCCTGAGAGTCAGCCAGCAAGCAGAGTTCTTCCATGGTCTCTGCTTCAAGTTCTTTCTTGAGTCCCTGGCCTGGATTCCCTCAATAGTGCTCTGTAAACTAAAATAAACCCATCCCTCCCTCTCCTAAGCTGCTTTTGGTCAGAGTGTTCTATCCCAGCCACAGGAAGGAAACCAGGACAAGCATTTAAGGCACAGAGTGAACTCAGGCCTGGAGGCATTACTGAGCCCTGGCAGGCTAAGGGGAATCCCCAAGGAAAACCCAAAATGGCTCACTGTCAAACTCCAGGGTTCCTAAGAGCTACTTTGATCTCAAGATATTCTCTCATGTAAAGAAACAGACTGTAGATATAATTTTCTAAATTCTCTTTAAGTGTGCCTAGAACATTAAAAACCTTTAGAAAGTTTTAAATAGCCAGGGTAGGATTTCTGTTTTCTTAGGTTTCTGACCCAAATATGGGCCCTACAGTAGTGAGAATTTTGGTTTCTTTAAAAAGGCAGTTATGGCCAGGTGTGGTGGCACACACCTTTAATCCCAGCACTCAGGATGCAGAGGCAGGCAGATTTCTGAGTTCGAGGCCAGCCAGGGCTACACAGAGAAACCCTGTCTCAAAAAAAAAAAAAAAAAAAAAAGGCAGTTATGGGGGCTGGCGAGATGGCTCAATGGTTAAAAGCACTGACTGCTCTTATGAAGGTCCTGAGTTCAAATTCCAGCAACCACATGGTGACTCACAACCACCTGTAATCTTTGGGCCAGAGCAAGCAGGGACTGAGCAAGCAGGGCTGACCAGAGCAAGCAGGGTTGACCAGAATGAGCAGAGGTCCTAAAAATTCAATTCCCAACAACCATATGAAGGCTCACAACCATCTGTACCGCTACAGTGTACTCGTATACATAAAATAAATAAATCTTTAAAAAAAATAAAAAGGCAGTTATGTTAGGGGCATATGGTTTTGTTTTAGTCCCAGGTGTGGGAACGGGGCTGCTTCAGATGTCCACAGCAGCTGACTATGACTTGTAGCCTGTTCTGCAGGGTCGTGATTCTGCCAGATGCAGGTAGTTGATGTTTGGAATTCTGGGGACTCTTGAGAGGGTACAGAAATGCCACTGCTCCCCCTGCTCCCACTACTCCATTACTGTTTGCTGGTTGGCAATCTCCTGATGATAAAGACTGGACTTACCCCCAAGGAACTCGACACCCTAATCAGCAGTGGTCCAATAACCTCAACGCCCCCTTTCCCTCCTACCTAGTGTTGGGAGGTCGGCGGGATAGGGTGGGGAAGGATGGTAGGGAAGGGAACCCAATACAAGTCCAGTGACACCCAGCATTCCTCGGAAGAGAGCTAGGTGGGAGGACCATGTCCTAGAAACAGCGGCACAGACCTGCGGCTGCTACAAGGAACCTCTACAAAAGAATCACCTGTTTTGTTTGTCTCTGGAATTGACATCCGCCCCTCTGTCTATCAGCAACTGACAAATGGTCGGCCTGCACATCTGAGTTGCCAGAACAAGTGGTGTCCGCCCGTCCTAAGCGACAAGAAAAACAGACGGACATTAAGGCAGGAGTCTTCCAGGAAGCGAGTGTCACAACATGTCACTTGAAACGAGAGGAAACAACCCAACTTACTATATCTTTGGCATTCACGGAGGCCCCGTGGTCACAGAGCAGCTGGATGCTGGAAGGACAGTCTGCCATGGCTTGGAGACACAAAGGGACAGTGACAGTGAATACCTGCTGACAGGGGGAGCATTCCCAGGTCCAAGTAAGGCAGCCTAAATACTACACTCCGAAAGCTACCAAACTCCACCTCCTTCTCCCTCAGCCTAGCACAGAAGAGGAGCTCTGCAGAACCGCAGAATTACTCATTCACTTTGTACTCCTGGCCAACAGGAATCTGTGTTACCCCTTCTTACCTCTCACCTATCCACCCAACTGGCTGACCTGTAAATATTCACTGAATAAATCTTTTATTTCAAGGCTTAAGTTCTACTTTACTTTTAATTATGTGGGCATGTGTGTAGGGTGGGGGAACGGTGTGCACATGCATGTAGTCCCCATGGAGGCCAGATGAGGCCATCAGATCCCCTGGAGCTACTGTTAGCCACCTAACATGGGTGTGAGGAATTGAACTTGGATCCTCTGGATGAACAGCAAGTTCTCTCAATTGCTGAGATATCTCACCCCTGAATGAATCTTCTTCAGCTGCAATTAGTAAATTTCAATTTTAAGCATACAAATTTGTTACTATTTTTTTATCCACCATTTATCCAAAAGAATTCATATTAAACCCTTAAAATGACTTTCGGGGATTCGGTGTATTCAGAAACCACCGTGTCCGGGAGGGACTCTCCGCTCACCTGCGTCATGAAGGGCAGTTCTTCCCTGAAGGTCCACATGCTCAGTGGGACAGTTGTACTGTTGAGACAGAGCGACGGGAGGATGTGGGAAGGCTTTGTTTTAAAATTCAAGATCCACATTCGTGTGAACAGCTGTTATTTAATCTTAAAATATTCCACTTATCAAAGAAAGTAAAGACGCTCAGACAATACACTAAATATTTTGACGTGAAACAAAGAAAATAATGCCACATAACTGTGAACTGAACAGTATTCACCCAACAGGAAACATATGCCCCTTACAATAGCCGGGAGTACTGAAAAGATGGTATTGTTTGGGCTTCTTTTTCATTTTTTTTTCCCAGCAAGAGGTAAAATGAATCCGGAGAACAAACCAGTTCTAAGATCAACACAGGCTGGACACTTCGGCCAAAGACTTCATGCAGCCAAGTGGCTAGCACGAGCCCGTGGCTGCCTGATGAAAACCCATGACACTACCCTCATGCTGTGAAAGTCATCTGTGTGGAGACACAGATACACACGAGCCCGCGCTCTCCTCTGTCTCAAGCCTGCTCTAGGCAGCAGACAGCTCTGGCCCCCAGCTCACATCAACAGGAAGGTCAAGCCTTCATTGTTTATTTTTAATACACTGAGTTATGTGATCCACTTCCCTCAAATTCTTGTTCCTTATTGTTCACATTCCTTCACAAAGGATGGAAAAATTACCGCAATTGTGAATAGTTCGGGTTTGCCTGCCACTCTTTGATCTCAGATTCTAAAGACACCAAGAGCACACTCAAGCTTTAGGGTCTCATTTAGAAGCAAGGGTCCTGCCATGCCTACCTGTAGAAGTTTCTGCAGGCATAACGCGTGTCCATACTTAGCTGCCAGGTGAAGCGCATTCCTCCCTACAAAAGCAAACATTTCAAGTCTGGGTGAAGGATTAGTTTCTTCACACAGGAATCTTCATAGAAATACAACATTTTTTTGCCCAACTGGTTGACAGTATATATAATCTGTAAACAGGCTTTCAGTTCCTAAGATGTTTGACATCTTAGTAATGTAACACACACCTCTAAAGGGAGCTAAAAAAACAAATCCTGCAAGTTCCTAATGGTTGGAGGTCTGTCTTCATGTGCCTCCAAAGCTTTAGCACAGAGGGCAGTGCCTGAGACATGGTAGTTACACAGTGGCACAGGGACGAACAGGAAGGAAAGGGTAGGCTCTGAAGATGGCTCAGGGGTGAAGAGCACTGGCTACTCTTGCAGAGGTCCGGGATTCAGTTCTCAGTACCCACATGGTGACTCCAACCATCCGTAACTCCAGTCCCAGGAGATTTGACACCCTGTTCTGGTCTCACCATGATATACAGCCATATAGGCAGGCAAAACACCAATCCACATACAATAGAAAATAAATACCTTTTTTTTTTTTTTTTTTTTTTATTTTTAAGACAAGTAAGATGGTATAGAAAAGAAAACAAACAGGTTTCATCTAACTGTTCTGTTCTGGCTAGAACATCAGATGCGTGCTCTCTCTCTCTCTCTCTCTCTCTCTCTCTCTCTCTCTCTCTCGTGCGCGCACACACACACACATGCACACACACACACACACACACACACACACACACACTGGTGCGCATATGCACTAACTTATTTGTGGAAATCACGGCAAGTAGCTTAGGACAGCTACAGGAGTCATTTCTCTTCTTCCTCCATGTGGGTCCCTGTGGTGATGAAACTCAGGCCATCCAGCTCAGGGGCAAGCGCCTCTGTCCACTGAGCCATGCTGTTGTCCCCCTAACTGTATGTCCTTACACATACATCTCACTTAGTGAAAGGCATAGGGTTTCATGGGCAACACCAGCATCCGCCCTGCCATGCCCCTTAGCTCTTTCACAAATGCTTTAATGTGCAGCTTGCTTCCATAAGCACATTGGCTAGAAGAGAGACAGACACACATAGAAGAGAGACAGACACACAGGCTTTCAACACCCATATGGTCTGATGTGAGTTTAAGTAAGCTGTACGCTTCCCCAGGTCTGATCGGCCAGGTTCTAATGCCACCCACAGAGAGTGCAGGTCCACAAGCAGGACCAGACACGGCACAGCCAACAGCACTCAGACTCCCCCTCGTCTGTGGAACACGACTGTGGCACACTTCAGTTCCTGAGCTGCAAGCGTAGTTCAGGGGGCAGAGGCAGCTGCTTCCTGCCTGGTGACCCAAGTTCTATCCTCAGGACCCACATGGTAGGGGAGAATTTCTGCTTTTGTACTCTGACCCCCACGTGTGTGCTGGGGCATGTGAGTATGAACTTGCACACACCCACCCATGCAAGCAATAAATAAAAACATTTATCCAAGTTCATCAACATCTAAAGCTCTCACTGAAGGAAAAGCAACAGCTGTGTCCAAACACTCGCATATTTACCTTGAATGTGCAAACTCAGCAGTGAGATTTAAAGAGACAGACGGGGGTAAGCAAGAGACAAGGAGAAACATAAGGTTCCAATTGTCTAAACAACTTGTGATACAGCCAGGCAAACCCGGGACAGGTTCCCTAGGAGCATTGGTCTCTTGTGGAGCCTGGGGCAAGTGGCTGAGACGCAGAGAAGTGAGGTGAATCAACAGGGCTGAAAATGGTAAGGTGCTCAGCGGCTCCGAAGAGCAGTCACCCAGATGCTATAGAATGTCACCTGCCACTATCCCTATCGCCACCACGGAGGCAGTTATGTCTCCAGCACAGAAGACACCTAACTGAGAGTCAAACACCCTCGTCACAAAGAGGCCATGGCACCGGATGTGAATATCAATGGAACAGTCCTTTAAAGTCTCTAAAGGCGGCACTGCGGCACCAACTGGCAGGCCTGCTGCCCTTCCAGCCTACATCCCCTGCACTTGACCTCTCTCATGGCGATACTCGGGGGTAAATGTTTTCTCAACTCAGAAGCTCAGGGTCCAAGCAATGGCTCAGTGGTGTAAGAGCACTTGCTGCTCTTGCAGAGGACCTGGGTTCAGTTCCCAGTACCTACATCAGCCAGCTCGCAGCCAGCTCCAGGGGGTTTTACAACCACTTGTGGCCTCTACAGGTACTGCGCTCACACAGTGCACATACATATAGCCAGGCACGCAATGCATACACGTAAAATAAATCTAAAAATAAATGGTAAGTAAATAAATAACCTAAAGCAGCAACTGTTATTTCACTTTTCAAGCATGTCTGATTCCGAATGTGAGCACTACTGAGGGTATAACTGCTGGACTGCTTTTCCAGTGTATGAAAGGCCCAATCTTTAGAAAGAAGGTAAGAGGGAGGGAGAGGGGGAGAGAGGAAGAGATGGAAGGGGGAGAGGAGGAGGGAGGGTTATTAATGGAGGAGGTGTACCTGCACTGTCCCTGGTTGCAACATCAATGCCATGCGTAAGAATGGCATTCAGGCATTCCAGATTCCCTTTGGATGCCACGACGTGGAAGCTGAATGAAAGAGAACACACATTATGCCATGGAAACTAACAAAGGTAATTTAAACGTTCATGAGCTAGAGATGGCTCAGTGGTTAAGAGCACTGGTTGCTCTTCCAGAGGCCCTAGGTTCAATTCCGAGCACCCAGATGACAGCTCACAACCATCTGTAACTCTAGTCCCAGGGGATCCAATACCTTCTTCTGGTCTCCTTGGGCTCAAGGTATGCATGTGCACAGATACATATGCAGGCAAAACATGCACACACGTTTTAAAAAAATGTTCTATCAACATCATCCCTTATTAATACACACACACACACACAAACACACACACACACACAGAGTTATGAAAGCTTTGCTTTGTTAGAACACCTTTATAAAAAAAAAAAAAAAAGAACACCTTCATAAATAGAACATTTTTAGTTACCAGATCTGAAATTCTTAAAAATCTGACTCATAAACTAGCCAGGACACTCTAGAAGTATCTCCTTAGTATGAAACACTTTAATATTCAACAGCTTTGATAAGAGAAAAAATTATATAATATCATTAGCCCTGAAATTTATTATTTTGCTATCAAAACCCCTAGTGCTCGGACCTAAATTAATGTACACTGGAATCTTTCCTCTTGCCTTTTTTTTTTTTTTGGCATGCATATATGCCTGTGGGGTGTGTGTGTGTGTGTGTGTGTATGTGTGTTTGAGGGTATATGGGTGTATGTGTGTGTGTTTGAGGGAGTGTGTGTGTATGTGTGTGTTTGAGGGAGTGTGTGTGTATGTGTGTATGTTTGAGAGTGTGTGTGTGTGTTTGAGGGGGTGTGTGTGTATGTGTGTGTGTGTATGTGTGTGTTTGAGGGTGTACGTGTGTGTGTTTGAGGGGGTGTGTGTATGTGTGTGTGTTTGAGGGTGTATGTGTATATGTGTGTGTGTGAGGGTGTGTGTATATGTATGTGTGTGTGTTTGAGGGTGTGTGTGTGTATGTGTGTGTGTTTGAGGGGGTGTGTGTATGTATGTGTATGTGTTTGAGGGTGTATGTGTATATGTGTGTGTGTGAGGGTGCGTGTATATGTATGTGTGTGTGTTTGAGGGGGTGTGTATATGTATGTGTGTGTGTTTGAGGGTGTATGTGTGTATGTGTGTATGTTTGAGGGGGTGTGAATGCACATGGAAGCACAAGGCTGGCACTGGGAGTCTTCCATTATCGGGCTCTGTCTTACTCAAGGAGGCAGGGTCTCGCGCTTGCACCTGCCCAGCCAGCCTGCCCAGGGCCCACAGGTCTCCACTCTCTGAGTTCAGGAGTTGACAGGCAGGCCCCTCCCCATACCCCACTTCTCCGTGAGCTCAGGGACAAGAACTCTGGTTTTTGTGTTTGGGTGGCAAGCATTCACCCACTAAGCCACTTTCTAACCACTCTGGAATATTTCTAAATGTTATTTTGTTTGATTTGAAATATACTGAAACTACCCCAGAACATTACAGAAGAGGGTTAAGACCACAGCAGAACATACTTTCTCTCTTTGGAATTACCAAACTAAGCTAACCCATGCTTTCTCCCTCCCACGGTAACTATTGTCAACATTGAATTTTTCCTCTTCTACCCGTATGACTGACATTTCACACAAGCAGACCCCATTGATGAAGATCCCTAACAAGGTAGTCAAGCCTGCTTAAGACACTAACTTTGGGGCTAGAGAGAGGGACCCACAGTTAAGAGTACTTGCTGCTCTTCCAGATAACTCCTAACACCCTCATCCGTTGGCTTACCACAACCCATAACTCTGCACCAGAGGACCCGCCCCTTCTGTTTTCCATTGGCTCCCATATACATGTGCACACATACACATAAAATAAAACCTTTTATTAATAAACTGGCACTGACTAGAACTCATCCAAATCCAAATTTGTGAGGAGATGGGCATTGTGGGTAAAGGGCACTGAGTTCAAGGTAACAGAGGAAGGAGACCCCGGGCAAGAGGACCTCCCCTGAAGATATCAGGAGGAGGGCGTGAAAGTGCAGAGCCACTCTGGGCTCACCCTCAGCAGGAGGCTCCTTCCCTGGCCAGAGCAGAGAAGTTCCTGTTCCCACTGCTGAAGCCTTAGTCTTCTGGCGCCTCATCCCTGCCTTCACCAGTCTCTGTAGAATTAACATTGTTATGCCATATAAGTCCAATATTGATTCTTTCTGTGGTTTGTGGGTCTCTTCCCACTCAACTGCAAACTCAGTAAAAGCAGAGTTTATTGTCTGCTTTGCTTTCTGTTATACTCCCAGACACAAGTGTGAAGCCACACTCTCAAGTGTCTGAGCAAGAAAAGCCAAGAGACAAAATCCGGAATAGCTTGCAAATTCATTCTCAGATAGCAGGTCATTATGTGATTCTAATAATCCTAAGACAGGTGACATGCCACCAGAGAACGAGCCCTCCTGAGGACAGCAGGGCTAAGGCCAGCTCAAAGCATTCAGGAGAGCTGTTTTTAACAGACAAACCCATTCTCCATTTTAATAGGACAAACACATTTGGGCCACGGGCATCCTTTGGGCTCCTGAGACAATCACGCTCCACAACACACTGTGTGGCCCTCTGGAGGTGGAGTCCTCCTCCCTACTAAGGTCTAAATCTGTGGAAATGCCAGTTTGGAATCATTTGTTTGCACTCCTCAGCTCACAAACTTACAAAGACTATGGTTTTCATAACAGCCCACCATGACACTGACCGTGCACCCGAGAGCAGGATTCCCAGCTAATCCACAAGCACTGCCCACGCTGTAGAGCTATAAATAGCAGGCATGCTTCAGGAAGAGGACATGTCAGTCATAGAAACATGGGTACAGAGCTGTACGTGACATAGGAGAAAGCTTTACAGAAACACTTTGCAACTTAGAGAACCTCTTCTTTTTAAATACATGTGTGTGGGGGGGGTCTTTATATGACTGTGTGTCTTTGTGTGTGTGTATGTCTGTGTGTGTCTTCATATGTCTATGTGTGTCTGTGTCTGTGTAAATATGTGTATGTATGTCTGTATTATATATGTCTGTGTGCATCTGTGTGTGTGTGTGTGTGTGTGTGTGTGTGTGTTTATATGCCTGTGTGTTTGAGGAGGTCTGGAAGCCAGAGAGAGTGTTGGATCCACTGGAGCAGAGTTACAGGATTGTGTGCCTGCACTGGGTATTCTTGATCAATAACCTTGGTTTCTACCATTACTGCCATCCCCAGTGTCTTCTGGAACCACAATACGTTCAAGAAGTACTTGTTGCTTCTTAAAAGAATGTCAAAACCTTGGGACTAGAGAGATGGTTCTGTGGTTAAGAAGGTTTCTGTGGTTTCAAGGTTTATGGCTGTTAAAACCTGAATTTGTTGTCTCACTTTGCTCGACTGAAATATTACACATTCCAAAGTCATAATCTACATCAAACATTAGTGATTAGATTCCTAATATTCACTTCTATATTTAGCAGCTCACTTCCAACTACACAATTTTAAAGAAAAAAAAATCCCCTGCAAGGCTCAGACAGGGAGTTTAGGAA
Source organism: Mus pahari (assembly GCF_900095145.1). Taxonomy (NCBI): domain Eukaryota; kingdom Metazoa; phylum Chordata; class Mammalia; order Rodentia; family Muridae; genus Mus; species Mus pahari. Next base: position 55,752,576 of record NC_034599.1, on the reverse strand, counting down.
ATGGGACTTTTCACCTCTAGTGCTAGAAGGGCTCCTGGCTACAGTTGCCAGGGCTGTAATTAGAGTCTTAACAGAATCAAGATCTACCCTTTAACCCAACTGCCTCTTAGCCTCAACCAGAAAGGAAACGGTGCAGATCTGGGTCGGGTGGGGAAGGGACATTGGCTCAGAGGCACAGAGCAAGCCAGGAGTCACACAAACGCAGTGAGGGTGGGCTCTCTAACTGTGTCTCCCTGAGGCACCCAGGTCTCCAGCTCTTCTCTGTTCTGCTCAGTTTCGCTGAAACAAATGGTCTAAATAAATTAAAAACTCCAACTGGGGCTTGGAGGAAAGGGCAGTGTCCTTTGCTGAATGCTCCCAAGGTGGGAAGCTGGGGCCACATCCCAGCTCCAGGCCTCCTGGGGTCAGAACAAACTAATTACATTCTGAAGATTTCTCTCTGCATCTTTCAGTTGGCTGCCTCAAAGATAAAATATGATAAGGTCTGAGGAAAAGTTTGTCGATAAGAATACCCCAAGTAGCTCAGGCTGGGCTGTGCCTGAGCAGCCGGACACAGGAAAGAATTAAATGGAGGACAGCTGTTAGTTTGTCTAAAATAGCTCAAAGTAAACAGTTCTGTGTCAGACTTTTAAAGTCACAACAGGGATAGCCACAATTTGCAGGTGGCATTTGGACCCCAGGGCCCTACCCAGACCTCAGTGACAAGGGGATACTCACGCCGATCTGCCTTCCACATCTAGCTTGCCGGGATGGACGCCCTTTTTGGCAAGGATGGAGGATACTTTCTCCACATCCCCCCTTTCAGCAGCCTTCATCAACCGGTCATCGTACTTATTCCAGTCCGCTGATTGCTACAAGAGGAGGAGAAAGGAAACAGCATAGCGTGTTAGTCAGCTTTCCTTATGGAGAGGAGGCAGCAGGCCCTGGAGAGTGCATCACTCAATTCCCAACTGTACCCCAAATCCCTTTCTCTCTGCTACCCTCCCTTGGCCAGAACAGCGGATTATTTATTTATGTATGTATTCAGTTACTTACTAACTTATTGGAGATGGGGTTTCTCTATGTAGCCCTGGGTGACCTGGACCCAGGCTGGCCTTGAACTCACAGGGATCCATCTGCTTCTGCCTCTTAGTGCTACAATTAAAGGCATATAAACCCTTCCCAAGTCATGACTCATGAAAAGTCTATTTACCTTAAACTTGAAAGAAAAATATATGTTTTCCATGTTTGATATCCTGTTAGCATCTTTGGGGCAAAGAAAAGCAATAATTCCTAAACCCCACCCCCACCCCACTCCTCAAGCTACCCAGAAAACTACAATTATGAGACACTCGTAACTGAAGAGACGAGTCACACCCCTGGCCCTGGTTCTGACGGGTCCCTGTCCCCCTATAGCTCACACTTTCACAGATGTCTCTGGTTACTATCTCCAGCACCCGTAGGTGCAGTTAGTGGAACTCTGTGCACTGTAGCACACTCTAATGACTCCTATTTCAAAGGTGTTAGAAGTACGGCTGTACACATACAATATTCCATAGAATAAGGAATGAATCATACCTGCACATTAGGATAAAAAGAAACTAAAGACAAAAGACTCTGAAGTATTGCCTTTTTGTTTGTTCGTTGTGAATGCTGTTTAAGAGACAGGATCTTCCTATAGAGCCTAGACTGGCCTCAAACTGAGGCCATCCTCTTGCCTCAGTCTCCCAAGGCATGCACCACCATTGCTAGCAGATTTTTTTTTTTCTATTTTTGCAAAATCTCAGTGCATATAAACTTAAAAAGAAGGCGAAGGTCATTTCGAAGACAGGAGGAAGTAGCACACAAGATATATTTTTAGTCACATCAAGATATGTTGGCTTTGATCCGAGAGCATACCGTGAGGCCAATAACTTGGGTCTTTTCTTAGTGCATAGATGTACCAGAACATGGGGTAAAACTATAAACATATGGGCTGGAGAGATGGCTCTGTGGTTAAGAGCACTGGCTGTTCTTCAGAGGACCTGGGTTCAATTCTCACCACCCACACGGCAGCTCACAACCGTCCAGTTCTAGGGGATCCAACACCTTCACATGGGCATTCGTGTAGGCAAAACACCAATGTACATAAAATAAAAAAAAAATAAAAATAAATTGCTAAAAAAAGAAAATATAAACATCTATGTTTACATATATGTGAACATCTATAAACATAGGTATGGTTTAACATTTAGAAAGGAGACCAAGGAAAAGTTAATTATTGGATGATAGAACACATGTTTTTAAGCACATAGGATTTAATCTTATAAAGTATCACATTGGGGCTGGCAAGATGGTTCAGACACTAAAGGTGCTTGCCATCAAGTCTGACAACTTGAGTTCAATCCCCACAGCCCATATGGTAGAGGAGAGGCCTGACTCCCACAAGTTGTCCTCTGATCTCTGGCCACAAGCCATGATATGTGCACACTCTTGTGTATACACAGATAAAGTATTTTTAAGCTGTAATAAAATAGTACATTAATTCACTGCTAAATTCCATGCTAAACCAGTGCTACTTCTGTAACTCTATAAGATGCAAGCATTTTCATGTAATTGGCAAAGTCAATTAATCCTTTGCCCACAAAACCTTCTATATGTTAAAAAAAAAAAATTCACCACTTCCAAAATCTTCATAGTAAATTCTAGCAAGTGACTCATGAAGTACTTGAAAGACAAAAAAAAAAAACAAAAAACAAAAAAAAACCATGAAGATGTTTTTAACTCACTCCTGAGATTTATTTTCATGGACCCTGGTTTGAGCATCCATAGACTCCAGAAACGGAAGACCGAGGTTAAATTTAGTAATCAATCCATCTTGCTCTAACTTCCTAAGTCCAAACAGCCAACATGTGAACAATGTCGACCTCCTGACTCAAAACCTAACGCAGAGTTTACGCCTCACCTCTCACTTTGGAGCAAAGCAGCCTCGCGCATGGCTCGGGAGTAGCCGTGGATTTAGAGGGAAGAGACGCTGCGCTGTCAGATGCCAGGAGGGTTAGGTCATGCTCACCACACAATACCTGCCCTAACTGATTAGTCTATCCTCAGACCTACAACAGCCCTGATCCCCAATAAAACTTGCTGGGCAGCAAAACAGCTCTGCACAGCTCACAGAGCCCTACAAACCCCACAGGAAGCCATTCAAAAGAGGTGGCAGAGGAGGAGAAGAAGAAGCAGGAGGAGGAAGAGGAGAACAGGTCACTATGATTAAAGTCTCCTGTGAGCGAGTAATTTTACATCCAACTTCATTAAGCACCATTTCCAGTTCTGGCCCAAAGTCAGTTAACAGTACCACCGCCCAGTTACTAACATTCTATCCTGTGCTTTTGAAGTCCAGAAAAACACAAGCTCTTGTCAGTTGCCGATAATACTGTGAGCAAGCAGAAGGGAAACTGTCAGCACAGAAATTGTCATTTATAAAACAGGACGTTTGAAAAGCCCACGAGAAGCCTGTGTGCAGATCTCTGTCCCACAAGATACCTACTGAATGGTTAGACGCACAAGGCAGCCAACAGTTCATCATAGCCAGCCTCCCAGCCGCGCTGCCACCGTGAAGGACCCTGCATTAAGTTACAAATCTCTGCAGCTCACAAAGCCGATCTGCAGATGCCCAGCAAGGGACTCGGCCCCTCACATGCCGGGCTGCACGTAGCTCGGATCTCCAGGCTTAGTTTCTTCATCTTTTGGCTCCTTCTCCACCTTCTTAAGGCTGTAAAGGTCTCCTCTTTGCTGCCGAGCACGGGCTGCAGAGCTGCCCAAGTCAGGTAACTCCTCCTCCTCCTCTTTCTTACTTTCTTGTGAGCAGCTGACTTCCAAAGTCTTCCCCTTTCAGGGACCCCATTGGAAGACACCCCACATCCTGCCTCATCCACGCTGCCGTCCAGACACTGCTGTGCACAAGACTGGCCACCTCCGAAGTGACCGGTAAACAGTGTGTGGCCTGCATCACATTAGGGCAGTTCTATTTTCGATTCCATAGAACCTGACAGCTGGGTGAAAGAAAGGGGCTGAGAACTTGTTGTCAATGCATGCCTTCCCTCTGAGTAACTAAACTCAGGGCTCCTGGGGAAATGACTCAAGCACATTGTGAAACAAGCTGACCACGTCAATACAGTCAGTGTGAGTATGTGACGAGGAGACCAGGGGGTGGGAGGTGGACAGACAAATCTGGTTATTCAACAAAATAGTATTTAATGCCAGTTTCAATCTTAGTGTCATCTATCATGGAGTTACACTAGCCTGAACAAACAGGATATAAAATTCTATTTAAAGCAAATGTGTCATGCTTTCATTTAAGGAAATGCATGCACACACACACACACACACACACACACACACACCCCACCTTGAATTTTAGTACCCCAGGCTGGCTAGCTCTGCCTACAACCAGGTTTCAGCTTACAACTGCTGCCAGTCTGTCTCCACATGTCAAACAAGAAGGGACAAGGGCACTGCCAAGCATGGTGGTGGAGACTGTGCCACAAATTTTAATTTAAAACTTTAAATTTAACACTTGGCACCCTGCATTTCCAAGCTTAGCACCCTGTCTGTTAGAATGAGCAAGCACTGTTTTGGTGGAAAGTCAGATGATCTGGATTCGTGGAGAAGAACAAAACATGGTAAAATAAACTGACTAGAGTTAAGAGAGAAAAATCCATCCCAAAGCCAACACAGCTATGTGAGGAGGGGAGAGACAACCCTTCCATGTGTTCTACAACATCAAGATTCTCCACATTACCTAAGCTGCTCCCTCTTCCAGCTCAGGATATTTAATTGTGTGTGTATGTGTGTATCTATGTGTGTATCTCAGTGTGTCTGTGTGACTCAGCGTGTGTATCTATGGGACTTAGAGTGTGTGTATCCATGTGTGTACGTATGTGTGTCTATGTGTTTACTGTGTTCTACATACCACAGCAGCATGAGAATAACTTACAGATTCTCTAAAAGACATATTCAGGAAAACTGTTTCCTGGGAATGTGACACATTCCAAGCCATTCTTAGAGGAAGGAGGTGACCGTCCCACCAGAAATCACGATGCCTATTGAAAATGCTGCATGAACTCCAACAAGGAACCAGTTCCCTCCAGTTGCAATATAAACCATGAGGCCCATATTCTAATTATAAAGCACATATAGTCACACGCCCTGTTGAATTCTTTTTGAAACAATGAGGCATTTTCCTCCCAGACCACATGAGATACCAAAGGGTCACTTGGCCCCAGAGACGACTCCGCCTAGCCTAGTCTCTCTTCTTCAGGGGAGATCTAGGCTGGAAGTCAGACCTTGGCCTTTTGGGTAACAGAGCAAGCACATTCTTTCTAGAAATAGTCAGCAAAGGCAGAGAAAATAAAAAAGAAGGGGACCTGGAAGGACTCTCCAGAGTCACTCAGGGCCTCTCAATTCAGGAGATGGGCTATGTGCCCCAGATGCCACCGTCCAGCCCTATGCACATCCACCCCATGGTGGCTTCCTAAGGACCAGAGTACAGCCCTGACTCTGCTGCCCGAAGACCTGGAAGGCTTCCCTAGCTTCCACTTGGGCTTCTCTCAAAACGTCACGTCCTCAGAGGTCTCCCCGACCCCTATGCCTGAGCATGCTGCCCACCACTCCACCCCACCTCACCCCTGTAACTGGTACAAGGGACCCTTCTTCAAACTGCAGTCACCTCTGTCCTTACACACTAATTCCACCTGTCCCTCTATGACCCCTCCAACCTTTACACACAACAGAGGTCTCAGTTCTCTGGAAGCCATGAAATTGACTTTTAAATAGGTAATCTGGTAGCCGCTGGGTTCTTACTCGGAGTGGGAAGGATTCGTCTCCATGTCCTCCCTCTCCCACACGCCCTGTTCCCTGGGCAGGATCTGTACTGCCCTGGGAAGCAGCAGGATGCTGTGGGGGGCTCAGCTAGTTGCAAGTGGGTCCACAAATCTTCCAGTCAAAAACAAAAAACAAAAAAAACAAAAAACAAAACATTCTTCTGGTCCTCTCCTCCTGGGCCATGCACCTTGGGTCTGCCTTTCTGCTTAGCAGACATCGATGGGCCCCTCAGAAACCTATTAGCTGTGGCTTAAGAAGGAGCTTTAGGGTGAGACAAACAAGAGCTCACACCTGCTGTGTACACCAGGGGAGCAGACAGGGACAGAAAAGCCACCTGCAAAAAGTTAAAGATTGGATGCATTGGAAAAGCTGGAGGCTGGGGCTGGCAGATGATAACCTCCGAAGTGGAAGGGATCAGCCAGTTGCTGATCCCTTACAAGTGCTCCTGGCCAGGGATACTAATACAAGAAAATTCTTTTTAAAATGAAGAAAGAAGTATAAAAAAATTTTTTTAAGTGTTTCTTTTTGCTTTCCTATGTCAACTTCATCTCAGGGGTAGCCTGACATTGACAGACTTTCTCTGTTTCGGTTTGTTCTATTCTCACATCACCCAGGCTAGCCCAGGATGGTGTTATTATACTTCTGACTCCTGCCTCCACCTCCCTAATACTGGGAGCATAGGTGTGTACTGCCATGCCCAATCTGTGGAGTCCTGGGAGTCTAACTCAGGGCTCCCTGCATGTTAGGCAAACACTGCCAACTGAGCCCTTAAGTGTCTCTGTATGGGTACTGGGGACAGAAATGCACTTTACTTTTTGATCTTTCTCTGGACCAGGCTCCTTACGACTGCTGACATCACAGAAAAGTGGTCACCCACACTTACATCTTCTGATGGCTGAGCATACCACCACCTTTGATGTAGTCTAAGCAAAAAATTAAAAATAGAAATCTCTTCGAACCTTTAGAAATAATAATTTACAAACAACTCAGGGGAAAGAGAACTATAATAAGCCACAGATGCATCCTGGGATGTTGCAGTCTTGATATTTTACAGATGGCTTCTTTTCTGTTCTCTTTGCTTTTGCTTTGTAGATAAGGGACCGGAAGCTCAGGTATAAACTGCTCCCTTGGTCCACACAGAAATAAAAAAGAATTTTTTTAAAAAAGAAGAAAAAGAAAGATCTAGCATAGGGAAAATCATGGTTTCTTAAAAACACTTGCAGCCCAAGAAAGGGCTGCAGAGATGGCTCAGTGGCTAAGAGCACCTGCTGCTCTGGCAGGCCATCTAGAAGTGTAGCTCCAGTCCTAGGTGATCTGACGCCCACTGCTGGCCTTCATGGCCACTGTATACATGTGGTGCACATACATGTATACAGGCAAAAACTCATGCACATAAAATAAAATAAATCTAAAGACACAGCAAGAAAGGAAGATGGCAGTGGATAGGTTAAAAGGGACACTGGACTCTTAACAGCTGAACACACACAAGCAGCAAATGTTGGTCCCTGAGCAAACAAATTTTTTAAGAGTGTGACTACAGGCTAGCTACATAAGGACATGAAACAATTATTAAAAATGGAGGATGCTGATATGATAATGTTGGTATATATGTTTCAGCTCCATTTTTAAAAATTACACATTATATCATATTCAGATACAATAAGATATCGATTACATGCCTTGAACACAATCAAAATGATCAGGGTGAACCAAATTTAACGTCATGTTTGCTACAATGAAGAACTGACAAACCCCATCACTGCAATGCAAGGAGGGTTCATGACGGAAAGATTGATCAGTGTCACATGCCGCCAAGTGACTGGACAGAGGATGACATCTCAACTAACGCAGGGGAACTAACTATCTGGTGAACTTTGACAGCATTCCATGATTAAAATAGTCCATTGGCTGGCATGATGGCTCAGCAAGTAGAAGCATCTATTCAATCCCAGGGCCCACACAGGAGAGGAGAGAACAGATTCCTGCAAGCTGTGCTCTGACCTCCACATGTGCACATGTACATGCATATACACGCACATGCACATACACCATGCACACGAGCACACACACAAAGAGCCACTTGCTTCCTATGCTGGACATTAATGTTTACATTTGCGGTGACTCTTTCGGCCAGCTTTTGCTTTGGCGTCATATGTAAGAACTCCACGGTCCTGAAGGCTTCTCCTCTGTTTCCTCTGATTTACAGTAATAAAGCACATGTCTATGTCTCTAAGCATGTAAAGGAGGCTTTTTTTTTTTTTCAACCTGGTGCAATGTCAGAGTCTAGCTTCATTTTTTGTGGGTAGATAATCAGCTTTCCCAACAATGTTTGTTGAGACATGATCTTATACTCATTAGGATAACTACTATGAAAAGAAGAAAAGAAAAAGATATCAGGGAGCATGGGCCCTCTCCACTTCTGGGCATCCATTCAAAAGAATGCCCATGCCCACTGCAGCACTCCTCCGAACAGCCAGGAGTAGGCGCAGCACAGACTGTCCCTGATGAGTGATACAGTGGGGTAGTGTGCAGTTCTTATGAAGGCAGTCAGGTCCCACGGGAACACTGCACTAAATAAGTTAGTCCCCCTCCTCCCCCTCCCCCTCCTCCTCCCCCTTCCCTTCTTCCTCTTCCTCCTCCTCTACTCCTCCCTCCCTTTCTACCTTCCTCCCTCTCTCCCCTCCCTCTCCCCACTCCTCCTCCTCCTCTCTCTCTCTCTCTCTCTCTTTCTCCTTCCTCCCCCTGCCCCCACCCTCACACAGTGTATGAGCAAAAGGCCACCTTCATAGGAATCAAAAGTAGTTCAATTCCTAGAAACAAAAAACCAAATGGTGATCTTCAGGGGAGGGGAGGGGAGGGGAGGG